>NC_036457.1:3581649-3881649 GCF_002775205.1 Xiphophorus maculatus
GATATTTTAGAGAAGACGGAGCGTTGACTTGATTCCCTGAGACGGCGCTGATGTCATTCTCTGTGCTGTCGGTGTTTCTGCCCTGAAGGACACCTGAGGGGTGAAGATGTGATATCAGGCAGCGTGACTCGCCACAGACCAGAAATTCAATCACAGCACTTTTTATTTCGATTTTTCACTTTAATATGAGCGTTAAAACGTGGGAGGCTTCATCCATTAAATGCTGTTTTATTACCTGAGGGGAGGATTATCAGGCGTCGAAGAGGCTCACAGACCATAAAACAAACGACATTAAGTGGATATTTTTATGTCCTTGTTATCAATATTCTGTGTTTTCTGCTACATTTGCAAAGCCTTTATAAACTGGAACTGGACTTTCTTTTATCTTAAAAGTTTTGCACATTTTAACTTATTTGAAATATGCAGAAGTTTATTTAGCATAAATAACTCATTTCTGGCTGTTAGTCAGTTTATCACATCGTTATTTGTTTCTGAACGGATATTTGAAGGTCCAACTGCATCATTTCAATCAGGTTGAGATCTGGACTTTGACTGGGCCATTTCAACACCTTGATTCCTTACTTTTTAGTCCCTACCTTCTACATATTCTAACTGTTGGGTTGTGGTGATGAGGTTCAGATCATGGCTTTAAGACGGCCTCACCAGAATGTTGACCTTCCTACTCATACAACAGCCTGCATGTGTTTTTAGGATTGGAGAACATAGTTTTGTTTTCACTCACAGCTCATCGTGAAACATGTTTTCTCCCCATATATTTGCTGTAAATGTAGTTATTTGTAAACTATCAAGGACCATAAGGTAGCTAATTTGGGATTAGCAATCTGGTTTTGAGACAAGAGGTTATGTGTAAGTGGTCAAGCAGCAGATTTTTTTCTTAAATCATCTTTAATATTCTGTTATGGCCCATCTGACCCACTTGCACCAAAATAAAGTGTCAGGAAATCAAACTGTGGTGCAGAGAGGAGATGAAAATCAATTAATCGCACATTTCTTACTTCTAACATCTATGAAACAAACTGAACATCATTTTCCTCTGTATCCATTGAAGAATTTTTAAAAAGCATTTTAGTCCCACTCATGTTGACAGTGTTGTTCATGTCACCCAAATCAGAGACTTTTACTGTGAAGTTAATAATCCTGGTGACAGCAGGCAGATTTTCATACCACCCTAAAGCCAGACATTCAATCTGCTGCGTTAAATCACTCTGTCCTCCATTTCCTCCTGCCTCGGTGTCGCCATGTTGAAGCACATTGTGTTTGTCATGTAATTCATCTCATTACTGTTAAACCCGACTGCAGCTTCTCATGGGGCAGCGATTCCATCAGAGTGTTCCTAAATGGGAAAAGCTCGTCACACGGAGCCCAAATCTGCACATCTCACAGGGTCACCAGGCGATTGCTGCGTTAACCGCTGCTTCAATACCCAACAAGGCTGCTGCTTTATCAGAGAGCAGAGCTCATTATGTCCCCAAAGATTAGAAATGCAACGAATCACAACACTCACTGCCTGAGCATCACACACACACACACACACACACATTTCCACAGGAAAACTACCAAAAATGAGGGAATATCCAGAGATTACAACTAAACTCTAAAACCTGAGTGTTTAAATTGGTGACAACTCAATGAAAATTGTAATCTGGTTAATTGAAAGGTATGTAACTAACACACATTTTTAATTTAAAGTCCAGACCCCAGTTGTTTTTTTTTACTTTGCCAAAAGATTATGGCAAAGTCTTTTTCTGTGTCCCGTCAGATCATTTTTGTGAAGCAAAACTCAACCAAGGAGAAGCAGCTCTATCGTCCATCGCTTTGTTTGCAGATGTCGTCTGTGAGTCAATTTATTTTTAACACCCTACTTAAAATGTCTGTATTGAACTTAATGAATTGGTCCTACAAGGATGCATACAGATGAGGCCAAGCAGCACAACACAAACGTGTGAGTCTAATAGAGATCAGGACAGCTGAGAAGATGGAAAATGTTCAAAAAGCTAAAAATGTTTTTTAAAAAGAGATCAGCTACATTTTCTCATCCATCTGCTGTCTGAGGCAGCATGGAGGATTTAACGTCATGAGAGAACCCATCATGCACCAGGAGAACATGTGACTGCATGCAGAAAGACCCCGAACTGGGATTCAAACCTTGGACCTTCTTAACACCAAATGTGCCATTGCTCAAAATCTGCTGCAATATTTAAAGCCACTGATATAAAAAACGTCTAAAGAAGATTTCACACATAATAATTTTTATTGGCTTTGCACCTTTCTCTCCTGTCTTATCTGATCCAAGTGAAAAAATCTCTGCAGTATTCTGAAATTCTCTTTATCTGCCTCAAAAGCCTCTCTGCAGGTTTTCCTGTGGTTTAAACCCTGGACAGGTCAGCAGTTAATCTGAGAAACTCATTAACTCAAAGAATCACAATAAATCTTTAGAATAATTCTGGTGCTTCTTGCTGTAAAAACCTACTTAGTTTTAAGTTTTTCTCTTCACGTTTTATCAGCATTAGAGATTGTAGACTCTCTTAAAGTCCAACATCTCAAACATCTCTTCTGTTCTACTTGGTTCGCTGTTTGATGGGGCTGAAAATCGATGCCGAGTTTTTCATTTCTCCTCTCGGATAGAAGGCAGCAGCTCAAACTGCCGTGTCGCTTTGCATCTGCACCTGCAATATTTCTTCATCATTATCATCATCATCATCACAGCCGATGGAAGCTGATTTACTCCCACGTCCTGCAGAAATGTCAGACTGGATCTGCTGTCCGACCGTAAGCAAGAAATTCACCCGACTGCTGGGTCGACTCATGAAAAATAATATTAATCATACGCAGAATAACTACAGCCTCTTCATGTTTACTTTATGAAAACATAAATGTGTCTTTTTAGGTTTCAGCCTCAGGTGACATGAAGTGGTTAAGTCTCACCAGGAGTTTATAAACCAGTTCTCAAAACCCAGCTTTTAATTTGGTAGTCCACTTCCTCTTATCATCAGGTGGGTTTTGACTTACCTAAAAATATCTGCAAACTAAATACTTAGCTTCAAACTAAATATTAACGTTATAAACTAAATATTTAGCTTGACACCTAAACATCTGGTTTTGACTGAGCCCTGCAACTAAATCAAGTAAATCTTTATTCCTGAAACTGATAAAGAAACGTCTGTCTGACACGAACGTGTCAATCCGATCATCCTTTATCACCGACTCTGCTGGTTTTGACTGTTTTCTGTTCATGGATCAGGTTGTGGGTAAAAACAGCTGAAAGGCCCACAGAGCTTTTCCCAGGTTCCTCCTGCAGCTCATCTGTTGGGACTTTGAGACGTTTCCCAGTCAGCCTTGAAATGAATTGATTCAAGTGGGTTTTGGTTCTGGTTCTGGTTCTGGTTCTGGTTTTGTTCTGTTCTGCAGCCTCTTCCCACTGGGAGTCTCCTAAGAAAGCATTTCTAAGGCTTCAGACGCTCCAGTCACCACAGCCGGGTCTGTTTTCTCTGAACACTGCTCCCAGCTGAATTCATGCCATTAAAGCACAGACCCTGTCAGATTTGCCATCAGCATTGATTCTTGTCATAATTTCCTCTGGAGGCGTCGCAGTGACTCCGGCCTTCTCTGATTTATAATACCTGATGTGTTCTGCAGCCGTGGGGCTGTTAATAACTCAGCTCCTCCTTCTGTCCTCCATCCGTGAAGATCAAGCTTGTGAAAAGTGATTACTCACTCTGACTGACACGCTGCCTCCCACTACAGCCTCCCCTGCAGACCAAATGTTTACTACGGCCCTTTAAGGGAGCTCTGGGTGCAAAAAGCTGATGATTGAATCTTCCCCTGTTAGTCTTAACAGACGGAAAACTTTGTAGTTTAATAAAATGTTCCTGTATGTTGATGGATCATTTATTTTAAGTTATTTCCAATATACCTTAAGTAAGTAAATTATTTCAGATATTAGGTTGTGCTACATTCAGATTTTTGCACCTAAACTAACCAGATATTGTTTCCCTGAAGTCCTGAGGAACATTAAAGGAGCGAGCGCCGTCTCTCTCCTGTGAGCGACAACGATGACACGAGGACACGGAACCGTTTCTGGTCAATTTGTACAAACTTCACTTGTAAGGTCTTTTTGCACCTTAAAAACACTCAGTCTTCAGCAGTTTGCCATCAATAATTCATGGCCACAGTGTGTAAAACAGAGATGTTGTGGGACCCTGAACATGGACGACTTCTCCCAGCCAAGAAACGGTGGATTTATTCCATAAACTGGGAAATATTGAGTTTTCATTTCTGTTGGTATTGATTCTTGATTCCCATACAATTGAAATATTGCAACAGACTAATAGAAAATTATTTGCAATATAAAAATGTTGGCCAACTGAAATGGATGTTGAGGTTCTGCACTGTCTGTTCACACAATCCTTGGTTGTGGCTCCTTTTGCATAAATTAGTGTATCAATGCAACGTGTGATGGAGGAAATCAGGCTGAGGTGTTCAGGAAGTGCAGGTCGATTTGTTCGTCTTCTTGTTGACCGGTCCGGTTGGTTTGGACCACCAGGGTCATTGAAGAAGCTGTTGGTACCTTTTACAGTGTCGGCCGGTACCAAGTCCTGCAGTGGAGTGAGATCAGACTGCTGAAGTTCTCCATCAGGCTCAAAGTTCCCCTCTGACTTCACACATGTTGCTTGTGTGAAGTCAGTTTGCAGAAACGTTCAGCTTTAACCAAACTGATTCATGTGTCTCTTTAACAAAGACCGGTCTGCCATTGCAATGAGTGGGACGCATCTGTCCTCTCGTGTTCATACTGAGGCAACAATCCCAGCCCTGAGGATAATGGCGTCCATTTTCCTCTGGCCTTTGTTCCTTTCCCTCTCTATCAGGTTTGGACCTTCCAGGAGTTTCGAGGGTTCTGCCTGACTTGTACGAGTTCTTGAAGCCCTTAAGCTTTTTGCGTGCCACTAATATGACCTTGAACCACAATCTTGTGCTCAGCCAAACCAGGTAACTCAGGGTTTGGATTAATATCACCTCATAAAAAGGAAACGTAACTTGCACATCACTGCTAAATGGATTACTGAACCGCCTCATACTGAAGGCTACAGAAGCGTACCTGTCTCTTGGTGTGTTCACTGACTTCCCCCGGCATGTTGTAGGCACTCTTGATTAGCGTGCGGGCAATGTGGAAGTAATACACTGAGATGATGGTCAGAGGGATCAGGAAGTAAACCAGGAAGATCATCACAGAGTGGATTTTGGGATGCATCTGATTGGACAGCGGGTAGGGCACGCAGTTCACGAAGGTGACGTTCATGTTGTCCCTGTGACCCTGAGGAGGCGAGAAACACGAGAAGAAGGTGAGGAAGAGAGGAGCAAAGACTGAGACGATCATAAACCTGGCAGTGGAGGGAACCAGAGACAGTTGTCATTTATTAATAGACTATAAAAGAGAGTACTGGGCTGGAAGAAAACGAGTTTTTGATGGGAAACCCCACTGAGCCAAATGCGTGCAGTTTAAAGACACATTGAGTCTGATCGAAAGAACATCAAAACATGTTGGAATTATGGGCAAATCAAAGCAATGAGTCATGAAACAATGTCTGCTGATGTCTCCATCATCCTCCTAAATATTTCCAGCTCTGGGTTTCATGTTCCTCACATTGATGTTTCTCACGTGTTATGGGCGTAGTCAGGAGGTTAGCTTCTTCTCCACATAAAGAAAACATTTTGGTTTTAGTAAAGATGCCCATTGAAACAGACTATTCTGTTTCTTCTTATTATTCTTCGATTTTTCCATTCCACGGGAACCTCATGCAAAAATGCCTCTACATGCAGCTCGGATGAGACCGGAGCGCTTTGAATTCACAGCATGGAGGATTTGAAATTCAGAAAAATAAAAGCTGTGAAACAAGTGAAAAGCTGCACAGCTCAGCAGCAGAAACATCATTTAAACTTCAACAGGTTGGACTTCACCTCACTGAGTCACTACGTTTCAGACCTCATCAGAAACTTGGACCATTCAAACCTGCACGACGTAATGTGAGAGAAAGTCACAGAAAACGTTTTTAGATGAAAAGTATCATCTATAAAACCATGACTGCCATCTCAAGTCCTAAATCAAAGCAGTTAAATACCCAGTTCTGTTTGTTCTACAGAGAAATTCCACATAGGATCTTCTGTCTCTTCCAAATGTTTGTTGAATTTATCTCAGGTTGGATCACTGAGGTAACAAACCCAAATGGGCCAAAATTTCCTGGAATTTTGTCAATGACTCCTTTGGTTTTCATTGTGCTAGAACAAGTAGAAGCACCCAAAAAATCTTGAAAAACTACGTCTTAGGAAGGAAACCTGAAAGGATAAATGCAGTTTTTGTTGTACCTGCATGGAAATCACTTGTGAGAAAATGGCTTCAGGGACGGCCAGCAGGACGGACAGCAGCCAGATGGAAACGGCTTTCAGACAAGTCCAGAAGACGGCGCTAGATGTCTGGATGTCCATCGGATTCACAATGGCCTTGTACCTGAAGGGCAGACAGAAAGATGGCAGGAGAGTCAGGTTGAAAGAGAAAATGTAGCGAGAAGCTTCACAGTATGGCCTGATCAAACCAACCTCTGGGCTACGGAGAAATAATTACTTGGACTCTCACTGCGAAGAATTAGACTTTCACCAAACTCAATGAGGAGCAGGAGTAGGAAATGTTTCAAACATCTTTCTGCTCGTAACTGAATCACTCAGCAGTTGGAAGCAAGGCCAACATGGATTGAATGGCTTCACAATTCAAAAACAGAGCAGAAAATCGCTGATTGGCCAGGATGAAATGCATCCAAGCTCAATGGGAGAAATCCCAGACGGAGTGCTGAAGTGAGATGAGAATCGAGTGGAAATGCAAAATGAAGACAACGCAGAAAACTGCTCAGAGTTGTAGCTCAAGCTGAACTTCAACCAGATCTCAAACTCTCAGCACGTTCATCCCAGCAGATCTTTGACAGTCTGACTGCAGAATTAGATTTTTTTGTGGCCGTTAAATGAATAGAAATATTTGCTACAGAATATTTCCTGTTGGCCAGACCCAGTGTTGATTTTGCATAAACTACGTTCACTGAGCACCAGTAAAGGATTTACACATTGAGCTGTGCCGCCAAGCAGATGGCATCTCTCCCCACTGAACTAATTCAAATGAAACATTTTGCTTACATTAAGTAGACAAGCCCTCTCTGTAAATGTGCAGAAGTCTCATGTCATCAGCTGCCAAGACAAAAACTGCTTGATTACAGAAACCAAGAAGATCTAACAAGATGAAGAAGAAACGTTCAAACACCTACAGATCATAGAACCACAGATCTGATCAATGTTTGATAAAATCTCAATGAGACTCACTGTCTTCCATTGCTGTGTGATGATGTTGTCTTTGACCTTATGACCCAGCTAACGGGCGTCCTGGGTCAGTGTCATGACGGTAGCATCTGTTGTCCATGCTAGGTCAGCTGATTCTCTGATACTCAGTCACAGCTACTCTCACCTCTGCTGCAGCCCCTGAACCAGGCCGGGCAAAACCGCCTGGAGCCTCCGACTGTGAAACATCACCCAGTGTTATTTATCTTAGAGGACGGCAGCCTTTCAGCTCTTTTATTGCTATAATTAAGTAAAGTTGTTTTGGAACAAATGATGTCCGCTGCCTTCATTTAGTCCTGTCCCCACAGAAAACAAGCATGTCTATCATGTAGGGTAGAAAATAAGTCTAATGAGGTCACGAGGCAGGAGTATACAAAATAATTTGGCCTTTTTAACCCAAACACATTTGTCAACATCAGAGTTTTAATTTGGCCATAAATCTTCCAGCGTTTCCAGTCCACTGACTGATGGTGGGCATAACTTCAGCTGATGTACCTCCTCAGACCAGCAGACTCATGAGAATAATATCAACTGACCCTTAAACGTTGAAAAGACCTTATCTAATTGCATTCATTAATTAAAGACTATATTAATTAATAATTTTCGTTATTTAGTTTCCCTGACCTCTATTAGAGTCATCCTTCACATAGTGGGTCAGGAAAACAAGCAGATTTGCTCTTCAGGATAAACATCCGCAAGTTAAAGAGGCAAGAAAATGAGACACTGAGAGGCTCCAGGCAGTTTTTCCTGTTGAATGAAGGACTTTGCCTGATATAACAGAGGTGAAAGGTTATAACAGAGGTGAAAGTAGATGTGACTGCATTTGAAAACCTGATTGTTCAAAGCAGGTAAATACCGTGGTACCAAGCAGAACCATGTCAATGCATCGGCCATTTTTACAGTTAGCCTTTGCACAAATGTTGACAGGATCAAACCTCAGGATGAGCCAGGCCTCAGCGTACAGTTAGCCAAACCGCTGATGATCCCCCTGCAGGTCTACCTTTAACTGGAAACCCAGTTAGATTCTCTATTACTTTATCTTCTTGATGCCTCTTGGACCCAGAACTGACCTCACCTTACCGTCCAGCCAGTGTGTGTGAAGACTAGATCTCAAAAGTAGCATCTGTTTTTCATTGGTTAATTTCAGTACATTCTTATTTATTGATAATTTTGTCAGGTTCAAGTTACTTCAGTGACAGTTGTGGGCGTTTTGCTTCCTATCTCCATCAGTAATTGGACCAGAGGCAGGGCTCACCCCAGACTGGTCGCCAGTCCATCACATACAGATGGATAGAAAATCATTTTCTGCTAAATCTACAACTTGTGTTTCCACAGCAGAGTGGAAATTAGGTGAGGTCGGCTGGTTGAGATCCAGCTGATATAAAAGAAAAACTTGGAAGATGCAGAAAATATTCAGTATAGCATAAATCCCCTGAGGTTTGACATTTTAAAGGAGCAGAAGCATCATTCAGGTCTGCCTCCACTTCACTTCTTTAAGCATGAAAACTTTCCCCTTAGCCAGCAGTTCTTCAGAGTTCTCCCATGTTCACATATCTCCATGAAACTCAGAATCCGCTACATAAACATTTCCATGAAAAGCAGCTTGCAGCAGCTCTGCAGGCTACAGGCTACTGTTGGGGTCAGCTCCCATGATGCAAGGCTGCAGTCTGCCGCACCGATCAGCTTCTACCTGCAGCCGTGATGAGAAAAACAAGAAGGCTGTTGTTGCTTCTTTGTTTTCTGTCAGGGCTGCTGAGGGACTCGACAACCCCCCATCACAACAGCTATTATTCTGCTTCTGCCTCAGAAGTTTCAACTGTTTCCCGTAGCAAAGCAACCGAATATAAAATCCTGCCTCTGTCTCTGTTCTAACTAATAGAAAGCTCAAATCAATCATTAAAGAATCTCTGTTTGTTTTCTGGTCCAAATGCAAACAGCAAATAAATGTGTAGTCTTTCTCCCAGTGTCGTAAACCATGACAAACGACCAGCGATTGGATGGCTGAGGCTGCAAAAAGACAAAGGGGAAGCCGGAGCACTTTGTCATTTCAATCATTCCTTGTGCATTTTAAATTCCTGAGAGGCGAAGCATATCCGTGATTTAGCAGCACAGTCACACGGAGCAGGATTAATTCAAACCTGTGACTATCAGCCATCTGTTAATGCACTGCAGCTAAAAGCTCCATAAGTTAGACTGAATTTAAACAGAAATACCAAACTGGACACTCAAGAGATTTAAAACCTGAAATGTTCACATCATTTTAGAGTGTAAAAACATAAAGCTCCTGCTGTGTGTTTGATACAAGTGCAGATAAAGATACTTTTTGTCTCTCAAATGGAAGAGAAGGAATATAGAAAAGTGTAACTTTAAAACCTGTAACAACCCTAAAAACATCTATGAAAGTCAAAAAGATGAACAGAATCTAAGTGGATCCACAAAATGAGAAAGTTTCTTAATCTTTGAAGCTCCATGGTCCTGCTCTTATGCTCATTTTATTTTTTTTTATCTGTATGTATGATAGATCAAAGCATAAATTATGGTGGTCAAATAGTGCAAACAAGCAGCAAACTGCAAAATGCATTGCAAACAGAAACGATCCGAGCGTCAAAACACAAAAAACACAAATGAAACATAAAAATGCTGAAATCTAAAAGTGCTGCAACCACAGGAATTAGAGGCAAAGGGAAAAATGATGCAAAAGATGAAATACTGCAAACTCGCGCTGCAAAAGCGGAAGTCCTCCAGACCACTAGGGGGAGTCTGGAGTAGGTAATATCACCTGTGTAAATATGCTGCTGTATCATTGTAAAATACTGCATATTTGAAATAGACATGCAGCATAAGATACTTTTTCTTTCTCCCTCTAACTTTCTTCTGTACTGAATCACTTCTTTACTGAATGTCTGGAGGTCGACTCCCCCTGGTGGTCTGGAGGACATTTCTTTGTGGAGCGAGTTTGTAACATTTCATTCTTGCTGCTGTTTTTGTTGTTTACTGAATTTCCCTTTCGCTTCTGTTTTCTGTGATACAGCATTTTGTGTTTGTAACGTTTTCTGTTGCATTTTCTGTTTGTGTGTTTTGGAGTTTGCATCATTCATGCGTTTGCAGCTCAGTTCAACGTTTTCTGCATGTTTGCATCTGTCAGCCACCTTAGTAAATATCCTCCACCTTCCCCTTCCTAACTGCTGGAGCAGCGGCAATGTTTTTACAGAGGGCAACCTCTAATTCACTTCCACTCTATTTCAGTTCTTGTCTTTCCAACCTGGCATTAAAGGCTCCCTTTAAACTGTTATATCTCAGCTTTTCAACAAAAATGTTTCAACCCTCACAGTTCAAAGATTTCTTAGACATGACCTCTGGTTCTCCAACGATGACAGTTTGTTTGAGGCTTGAGCTCCTGTCTGAGTTTGTTCTCTTTGATGAGGAGCGATTCTTTTGGGCTTCTTCTCCTCCCACTCAGTGTTTTCTGAGTCTCAGTGGCATCTTAATGTTTATTTTCATCCATCAAGTAAATTCAGGATTTCACTTGATGTATGTTGGCTTTTCAGGGCAATGGCTGCACCGGTAGCCTGTCAAGTTGCTCATTTTTATCGTTTATTTATGAGTTTATATCATTTTATTAACAAAAAAAGAGATTGGTAATGCGCTATTTTTGTTTTACAAATTAAAACTTGGAGTTAAGAAAGTTTATGAACATTTCATAAGCTACTAGTCAATATTAACTAATTTCTGTTTACACAGAAATATGTTTTGATGATCTATTTCCTACAGAGATGTCTGATTGGCTGTGATGCTGGTGAAACGTGGCAGAAGCATTAATCCAGATATTTGAGACATCTGTACATTTATAACATTTAATTATAATGTTATAAAAATCATATGAACAGATTTATTAATCTGTTCATGTGAGAGGAGATTAATTAGTTAATCATTTAACAAGTTAAATGATTAACTAATTAATCATTTAACAACTAGTTAAATCTTTAACTAGTTAAATGATTTATTTTGAAAAACTTCTAAGAAACTGAAAAATTGGGTCATTTTTGACAAAAATTATGGAATTATTCATTTTTAAAAATCACATTATAATCTATCACTTCAAACTCTGTGACTCGAAGTTGAATTAAACAGAAATGTTTTGTATTAATTTTAGCCTGAGTGGACTTTTGATCTGAATATGATGGACAATGTTTGTCCAGGTTTCTATAGCAACTAAAGAGGAAACGTGTGTTTCACTGATCAGGTTTGACGTTTCTGTCAGTCTGTTTATTTTGAGACAAAAACCAGAATAAGGCTGAAAATGGTGAAGTGTGGCTGAAGCTTTCCTGCTGCTGTGGCGCCGCTCCGGCTTCCTGATGCCGGCGTGACGACGTCAGGCTGCTGCCATGCACAGACTCTGTTCATGTCACACATCTAATCAGAACCCAGTCTGCTCACTCAGGACCCAGAGCCGGTCAGTTTCTGCTGCTGCAGTTAGTGCCGGCACCCCCTGCTGTTTGAGTCATTAATGGATCTGAGAATCAGCTGCTCCTCCAGGAGCTGGTGATGTTAAATATGGAGACAGTGTGCAGCAGCTGGACTCATAACTAAGATCACAGCTGGTGTTTTCCACACTGAGCTCCTTCAGGAAAAACTAAACCTCCAAATTAATGTCCAAGAAAAACCAATGGCTCATTGGGAGTACCCCACAGCCGTGTGCTCGAGTCCCAGAGGATCGATTTCTCCCTGGATGCTGCGCCGCCGCCGCTGCCGCCAATCCAGTTGGTCGTTTATCTGAATCTGTTTTACTGATGAGAATAAAACAGTGACTGCTTCCCTTGGTGTAAACGTCCCAAACTGGAACCAGATCGTTCTTAGCTCAGAGTTTCTGAAGAATCCATGAATCAGTTTCTCCAGTGTAATAAATAACATTTTACAGCAGGTGGATCAGACGGATCCCTGCTCCAGTTCACCTGAATGGCTTAAAAGTCTCGTTACCGAGGCAGGATGACGTTAATGAAGGAGTGATTTGATTCAGATGTCGGGTCAGGCCGTCCAGCTTAGCTGCTTCATCAAATTTTATCTGAATTTCTTGAATCAGTTGATAAAAAAATCTCCATCAGTCTTTCTTTGAACAGTTTTGTTTTCCAATCAGCTCCGTGTTTTTCCCCATAAAGGATCACCAGGTTGCCACAACCTGCAGATATTTTTTGTCCAAATGAAGCAGAGCTGAAAAACTGCACAAAGTTTTGTCACATTTCGCATCCACGGCTGTTTTCTCTCCACTTTGAGGGATTTAATGTCCCCCAACATGAAGCAGCGTTCCTGAAGGTTTTTAATGCACTCTGAAGTTTTTAATGTTCTCTTCAACGCATCAGATTAATTCTTTAAAACTCCACAGACGAACCTGGAGCTCCTCCAGCAGCTGCGACACCGAGTCTGAAAGCCGAGTGGTCTGGCTTCGCTCAGAGACCTCAGCAGGTCCTGAGCATCATCTGCAGCTCCTCTCAGCCTTTCAGCAGGAAATCCTCCTTCGTTAACCGGAAGCTGGAGTTCAGCTGTGCACATTGTGAAACCAACCAACCTTATAAAGTTTCAGAAACTGTCATATTTGGAGTTGGGAATAATTGCTGTGTTTCTGGCATGAGGAGAATGTAATACGATTTATCCTTGCAGTCTTAACAGACTCTGGTGATAAATGAATCGGTCCTCAGACAGATGAGACGCCAAAGTGTCTCAGTGGAGTTTCTATGCAATAAATACTACAGAGTTTCAAGGTTTTACAGGTTCGCTTTGAGAAACAAAAGAAAGTTCCACTGCTTCCTGAGGTAAACCAGATCATGGCACTTGAAATGTAGAAATGTAACGGAGCCGGGAAACAGTTGAATAAAGTGACTGAGATGAATGAACAGCCATCAGTTACCAAAGAATAGATTAGCAGATTAGTTGCAATATGAAACCTAACGGATCATTTTCGACTTGATGAAGTCTGACTCTATCTGAAAAAAGACAAGCCACTTCAGACTTTTATGAATCACTTTACATATTTTCAAGTCTGACATGACAATAATAAGCTGCTGATTTTTCTTCCCTGGTTTAAATCCTAAAGGAGACGTCTTAATCTGGTTTTGAACTTTGAAATGTCTTGGCGCACTTAGCTTCTCCTAAATTGATTTCCAAACCACAAAATTCTTGGCAGATTTGTAAACTTTCAGTCGCGTAATGTTTATCATCTGTGTTGAATTATTGGTTATCGACTGTTAAGAATTATTAAAGTAGTTGTGTTTATATTTCTGCTGTTGTTTTGAAGGCCGTTTAAAGTCTACCGTACTCAGGTTCTCTCTTCTTTTCTGAAACATTTATTTCAAACAAGAAACATACAGGAAATAAAATAAAACACAGACAGTACAGAAAAATATAAACATGGTACCTAAGAACGTTATTCAGCATGTATATCATATTTTACATTAAATTGGTGCTTGAGGGTTGTAGACCTTTAAGTTAGCATTAGCTCCCGCTAAATACAGTATTTGTGTAGATCTTTAGTGTCAACAGATCTAATGTTGATCATTAGTGAAGCTGTCTTCATAACGCACAAGAAGCTGCCATGTGATTGGCTGTCTGCGTTAACGAGCTTTTGAAACGTGTAAGATGAGTTCTGCTGACATCCAGACATCTTTAAATCAGCCAACATTATTTTCCAAAATAAAACATCACCAACCAGACGGGCTCTGTGGAAACCAAGTGTTTGTTTGAGTCGTACACCTGCAGACTTCCTGTCCTCTTCACGCTCTGCTCCGTCCCTCTCCTCCTCATCCTGACCCTCTTTTATCTGTCAGAAGAAGCCATTTCCTACCATTAAAACCCATCTCTCTAAATAGCAGACTTCTTCTTTGTTCTCTTATCACAACTCTTTGTGATGACACTTTAGTGGCAGAAAGCTGTGAGAAAAATCGATGGCACATACAAAGGTTGGAAGAAATGCTTTCTTTCTTTGCTCAGATTCCCTTTTTCCTGCCAGGTCTCTGTCTTTCATCAACAGCAAGAACTTTTATTTCTGTGTATCAGGTCAGTGTGACCCCTGGTTTTTTTTGCTGAAGAAAGAATCTGTTTTCAGATGTGATACAGTTGTGGAAAATAGCTGAGTAAATATCCAAACATCAACTTTTTTCTCAGGAAGTACTTTCTAGTGATGAGATTTTACACCAAACACCAAGAAAAACCAAAGAATACAAACCAATTGTTCTCCCAGCTGTAAGTGACAAAAGCTTTGGCCTTCCAGCTGTAATCAGTTCAGAGAAAACTTCAGCTCAACGGGGTATCACTGTCCCTGATGTTGATGGGAAGTGATTTAACTCCAGTTAGCCAGACCAATCCGTGCTAAATATCCATTAGGCTTGTGTCCTCATCAAGGACCTTCAGGCGAGTCAGGAGCCGCTGAGAGCTCGTTAGTGGCCTTTAGCCTCGTTAGGGGCCCACTGGAGACCACCAGGGTCAGAGACACAGCTGGGTGAGTAGCAGATCTGGAAATGAGTTTGCCGTTAGGCTGATGTTATGGGCTTTCAGATGGATGATGCCGAACAGAAGCGGTTTGGAGGAGGAGGAGCTGCAGCTCAGCGGCAAACAGGAAGCTGGAAAATGGTGATTTAAAACTGGAGGCTGGTCACCTACAGGAGCAGCTAGTCAGGACATTTTATGCTAAATTCACATTTTGCACATTTTTGTACAAAAAATGTCCAAGTGCTTCAATAAATCACCCTGCTGTTTTTTTTAATAGGTTCATGTTTTTTTGTGTCTGGAAAATGAGCTTTTCAAATGCAAAGTCACAAATCAGCAGGCACTGCCCCGTTACATAGCAACCCCAGTGAAACCCAGCCTGTTACCTAGCAACCCAAACTGAGTTCCAGCATGTTTGGTCAGCTGGTTTTATCACTGTATCCGCTGTACAATGGCTGCTGGAAAAGACAACTATCATCCAGAAACCACTGAAAGCATTTTGTTGGTCGTGCAGGAGGCTCCACTTTTGCTTTTCAAAGATATACGGTTGTATAATTTTAATAGGTTCATGTTTTTTTGTGTCTGGAAAATGAGCTTTTCAAATGCAAAGTCACAAATCAGCAGGCACTGCCCCGTTACATAGCAACCCCAGTGAAACCCAGCCTGTTACCTAGCAACCCAAACTGAGTTCCAGCATGTTTGGTCAGCTGGTTTTATCACTGTATCCGCTGTACAATGGCTGCTGGAAAAGACAACTATCATCCAGAAACCACTGAAAGCATTTTGTTGGTCGTGCAGGAGGCTCCACTTTTGCTTTTCAAAGATATACGGTTGTATAATTGCGCATCTGTCTGCAGCCATTTTCACATTTTCACAGTTGGGGGGGCGTGGCCAGCAGCAGCTTATTTGTTTTAAAGTGACAGAGACACTAAAACAGCTGAAAATAGGCAGAACTGAGCACAGTAAAAGAATGACGTGTTTTCTATAATCCACAGAGCTACAATGAACTGGTCAAGGAATCCAAACAGGTCACCTTTAAGTTTCAGTTGGACATCCTTAAGAAGAGGATGTAGGAAAATGTTGTCTTTTTATTTAGTGACTCTCATCTTTCCAGAACTTTAAACAAATAATTTAAGCATTTAGTCACAGTGAATCTTTAAGAGCAGTTCTTCTGACAGCTCTGTGAAATGTTCTACCGAGGTGATAAACAATGTGAAAGAGTAGTTGATGATGAAGTCATCAACAGAGGGAGAGTCTGATATTAACCTGAGATTTATTTTCTCAGGTTTTAGTTTGTAAAGGTGTGAAATAGTCATTCCCACCTCCTGGTTTTGGATCCTTACATCTCTGAGCTTTTATGTTTCATGTAATCCGTTCACAACAATGTGAGCGGTCGTGTTTAAAATGAAGGAGGATGTAAACGCTGCCAGGAGAACCGCTTCCTGAAAGCCCATTAATGAGACGGATTGTTAGTTCAGTGCCCTGAGATTTCCTGCTTTCACACCACATTCCTCACACTCTGTTGGTTTACTCACATTTACATCATCAGAGCTGCTGCTGCAGGACCTGCAGCTCAGGTTTAATGTATATCACTGGGAAGGTTGGTGTCTAAACCTTGTTAGTGTGTTATAAAGAAGAAGTTCTGCTCCCAGCCAGAAAAGGACAGAACATTTCTCTGGACCTGAGCTGGTCCTCACATACTGACACTGTTTGGTTTTTACAAACTGCAGCTCTGCAGCCGACCTGAAGGAAGAAGTCCAGAGACATTTTTTCCCCCCAGGCTGTCTGATGAACACAATGAACTCCTCCCAGCTTCTCTGCTGGGAAGCAAAATCAGTATATTTGCACAACCACAACCACAACCTGCCTGTTTTAACTAAGACTGACTGACCTTTTCACTTTTATTTACATTTCTCTACAGTTTGTATATTTTTACTTAATCTCTGCATACTGTCAAATCACGTCTGCAGACATCTTGGCCATTAACACTGTTTCTGATTCAACTTTCTCTGTAACTCATTCCTTCCCAAGCACTGACTACCCTCAAAAACATTAAAACAATAAAAACTGCATCTGACATGTTTAGCAGCATTTCTTCATTCAACTGCTGGTTGTCTGGGTGACGTAAAGAAGAAATTCATATTGCATAATGTAAAAACTGGCAAAAAAGACGGAATGGATCAGCTCTGCATTCAAGGAATATTGGAAAATGAGTAAATTCAGCTTTAACACATTTTCCTGTAGCTTGATTTCTTACCTTATTCAGTTTATGCTGATCATGCAATTAACAGAACCACTGATGAGCTTATCAGTGGTTCTGCATCATCACCAGGCCTTTGCTCTGAATCTTTAGATTATTTCTCATAGTTTCTATCTGATTTAGTGATCAGTACTCATAAAGCTGTTATAGTGAGTAATTCTAACTTTCAGAGGCTAAATGTTGAATTTAATACTTTCTAAGACCCAATTAGCTTCACACAAAATCTCCTTCTCACTCTTGTCATCATCAACTTGATCTTGTGCTGACAAGCTGCATAATATCTCCTCCCAACTCTGTTTAATTTACAATCTCTTTCAAATTAGCATCATAAGCTAAATATGACAGTATTGTGTTTTAGCTGGAACCATATTGGAGTGGATGTATGAACTGCTCTCTGGGTTTGTTTGGATATGAATGGATCTGTTTGCCATGTAAACAGATCCAGTTCAGATAGCGTCGGTTGTAATTTCTGTGCACAATAAGCTGAATTCAGTCTAAATGAGCGTCAAACCCACTGAGCAGGTAATGAGATGTTGCTGAGACGCGTCTCCACTTGGCTCAGACCGAACATCAACTGGAAACAGATGAAACAACCAGAGATTAGAAGTTGCTGTCAGAATATGAACCAGTTTAAATGAACTACCAAAACAAGCCTTTAAACCTGTTTATTTGTACATTTTAATAAAATAAAGGGATGTTTCAGGTATCTTAAAACCTGCAGATGTTCCTTTGAAGGTCAAGAGGTGGATTTAACTGGACTCTATGTTCATGAAGAGTCTGAAGTGTTCATCTGCTTTCCAGTGTGACACTTAATGCTCTGACCTTTTCTGCAGACATGCATGCCAGGTCCTGTTTTCTTCATCCCAGCAGAGCTGAGAGTCATGTATAAAAAACAGCGACAAGAAACATGTGGAAAGGTCCCGTCAGTAAAACCCAAAACAGGCAGAGTGGTTCTTAGTTTGTAATTTCATCTGAAATTACAAAATAAGAACCACTCTGCCTGTTTTTCGTTCTTTTTTGTTGTTGGAACCATTTTATTTGTTAATATTTATTATGTATTGTTTAATATTTAATATTTATTCCAATAGTTGATAAAAGCAAAGTGCAAATAATCTCCCATACATTATAAAGTGTTGACTTTATGTAACCTATAGGTGGAAATTCAGTCCTAGAAAATCCAGTCAAGCTTTCTTTGCATTATATTTCTTCCAGCAGTTCCAATCTAACTTATTTATTTCTTTCTTTCAAACCCTCCATAGCTGTAAATGTCAGAGTTTAAAAATTGTAGTAATTTATTTCTTAAAACAGATGCTGGAGTTTTGAATAATTAACACACCTGGAAACCTGAGCCACTCTTCTTTTTCCTCGTGACATCATTAAAATTCAGACGAGTCCTTGGAGATTTGACATATTCAATGTTTTCCAATGAGATGCATATAAATATTGTATGTCAGCAGCCTGACTCACTGCTCGCCCTCAGCATTAATCATCTCATCGTATTAAACCTGATGCACAGCGGAGTGTGCTGGGACAAACTGGAGGGAATAAGCCATAAGCGGCAGTGAAAACGCTGCACTCTATCGCTGCAGATTCATATTTACAGTCAGGAGTTGTGGTAGCGACAGATGTTATGAAAAAATAATAGATTCATAACTCAGAGTTTAACACATTAACTTATGTGAAAGTTAAATCTGCTGTATTCCTGCATGTTACATGGACTGAAGTAGCTCAGTTACGCTAGCTTGACTTTGACAACCGCAGCATATAGACATGATGTGGAATTCTGTGGGTTTGGGTTCAGTTCAAAAATAAAACATGGCGACCAACTTGACAGGTCATCAGTAAAGCAGGTGTTTAAATGAGCTAATCAACAACTGCTGTGTTAGCTTAGCGATAGCTAATCTACCACAGCGAATGGTAATAATCACAAAATAAACACCAAGCGTGAAAACATAAAACTGTGACAGAATGAATGTTCTGTTCAGTGTGTTTGAATGTTTAGTGTTGAATTCTGGAACATAAAGTGGTGTTGTTGTCAGTTGCTATGGCAACAAGTCCAACGCAAAGTTGAGTTGTTCTTCAACAATATTTCTGTTATTTCTCCCCTTGCTGTGGCTCATTGCGCTAACTGACTCAAACATCTCCAGGTTTCATTGTGTCAACGGTTGCGCTCCACCATGGATTACATGTCAAACAATTTTATGGCCCTCCAGGGTTGTGCGCATGCGTGTAATTTCTGGCTGTAAATAATGACATGCAAGGGCTCCATCAGGATCTAGATCAGATATATCTATCAATGAAGGACGATCTGGTGGAGCTGCTTTGTTTGCTCTGTCTCTACAGACGTTTGAATAAAAATGTGGATTATGATGTTTGGGTCAGAGGAGCAGGCAGAGAAGAAGAAGACGCTCAAATGAAATAACCGAGCTGCTGTGTGAAAACACACACTCCTTCAGTCTGACACACAGATGACGGAGCTGATTAAATTAGTCGCAATCAGCTTCTTTTATTTAAATGTCTGTTCAGGAGGGAAAATAAAACCTCCACAGACGCAGGACCTTTTCTCCACAGAGGATAAATCCAGCTGACTTAATGGGCCGGGAGCAGGAAGTTAGACGTGGGAGGGAATGATTTTTTCACACATCACTGGATCATTTTACTGCATCTGATGATCCGATCGGATCGGAACCGGCCGGCTGTAAATCCTCTGCTGTCTGTGCGCCGTCCCTCTCTGCTGTCGGAGTTTTAACTGATGCTCTCAGCCGCCTGTTGGGCTCAATCAACAATTCACCGGACGGACATTTACGGCGCACAGAGGTTTACGCTGAACGTGCTCGGCGCGCCGTGAGAGACGTGATCTCCTGTCTGACCGTCACGTCATTACTGCTGATCACTGATTAGTCTGTCTGAGCGCTGACTGATCATTAATAACCAATGACGGGCTCTGACGCATGAAACACTGACTTGATCAGTAATTAACGTCCTAATTCTCTATGAAATATTTAGCTCTTCACGCCCTTTGTATAATTTCAGCTCCTTGCTGTGAAATCGCACAAAGTCAGAGTTCCTGCTGGTTTTTAATCCAAGGTCGGCTCCTGAGAACCAGCAGGGCAAAGAAAACCACTCTGATGTCCCTGCAGGGGGCGCCAGTTAGCTCAGAAAACTGGGACAAAGAGAAAAGTGTGTGAAAATCGTTTGTATTGTTGATGATTCAAACACAAATAAAACAATATTGAAATATAATAAAGACCAAACTCATTCACTAAAACTGACCGGCTGGTGTTGATATTGGTTGACTGGAACAAAATGCCACTTAGTAAATATGAAGAAAAAAAAACTGTACAGGGAATTATTTTAGTAATTTGAGAATGAAATGTTTTCAGCATCCAGTTTTAATTACACCCTAAACTTACATAAATTCAAAGATTCACCAGGAGTTTACTGCACATATTTCTGCAGCTTCAAATTTGGGAAACATGATGCAATAAGAAAAACATGGAAACACAAGGTGATGGGGGATCAAATCTGGAAAAACAAATATTTGTATACTCTACTGTTTAAAGATTTCCATAACTGGACAGAATCTCAAAGTGTAAAACTAATAAAACCGTCTCTGCATCATATGTAGACGACAGCATCACTCAGAAAATCAGAAATCCAGACATGATTTGATCCTGACCCAATCAAACTGCAACATTTCCTCTTAAAGAAACATTTTGTGGTTTTAAATTTTATGTAAAGTTTTTTTTTTTCCAGCATCAGTCAGAAATCACTTCCTGCTCATTTACAAGAAAATTGTTGTTAGATTCTTGCTTTATTCTAGTCTTGTTTCTAACTTACATAAATCAGAGATAAACAGTTTAGTGGAACCAGTAGTAAATATAAGTAACTGGTTTTTGATCATTTTTTGCAGATTAAATTCATATAAATGAACATAACTTTCTATCTGGTGATTTTAATGTGAAGCTCTTTAACATTTCCAGCTGCTGTTTGACCCTTTTTATGTATTTATTTACATGTTGAAGTCGTTGCTGTTCTGGTTGAAGATTTTTTTTAAAACATGTTCAATAAGCATCATCTCCATACTTCAGATAAAGCCGTGCGTGACTTTTCCAGACAAACGGTTCTGGAGCGGTTACAATAATCGACCCTGGCGACTGTGAGCCACACGTCACTGTGAATGTGATTTACACACCATGAACTCAGATAATATGATTCATTAGGCGCCTCTGCTGATTTGATTCCAGATTTTCTCTGTCATTCATTAGCGAGGCGGACGTTGATGCAGGGAGGAGCGTTCGGTCAGAACAAGGTGATGACATGACGAAAGTGTTACTTATTGCTTTATTACATGATTTAGAACTAATTATTCTGATATTTCTGTGTGTCATTATTGTATTTGTGTGGTTTAAATGTCATGTTGGATGGCTTTTTCCTGATGTCTTTGCATGAACACGATTTCCATTGATTTTAAACAATAAATGGGCCAAAAGGTTATAAGTATCCATCAGAGATCTGCAGTAAGATGGAGTCAGGAGGAAACAATCAACCTTGGAAATATGATAAAGAAAGGAACTGATGAAACAAAAGAGACAACTCCCTGCAGCGTTCATTGGCTCCTTTCTTCTATCTATTTCAAGGCTTTTATTGTGCCTTTAGTAACTCTGCTAAATGACTTTTAAAGAACCTCTGAACTTCCTTTAGGACTTCAGGGCCTCCAGGAGCTCCAGGTAGCTCTTATTCTGAATATTTTAAATTCTGAGCTCTCTCTGTTTTACATTTTTCTGCAGTAAATGAGGTGACACCAGAGGGATGCAAGTGCTTCGAGAAGAAATGATGTTACAGGTGACTACCTTCAACACAGTTTATAATTCATACCAACATATTCATACAAACATCCGTACAGAATCAGAGGTTTGATGCTCTGCAGCCTACAGATGTGAGTTAACACGATGCCAGTGGGAACACAGTAGCAATGACTTTGAAGTAATTGAGAAGGTTCATGAAACCGTCTCCTTTGACTTATCTCAAACCCATAACTCGTATCATCCTAGTAACTAATCCACCTCATTTGCTTTTGCCATTCCTCTAAATCTTTGGCTGCATGGTTAGAAAGCTGGTCAGAGAGATGTTGGAGTAGGGGATTTAATTGATGCACAGCAGTCAGGGCAAGGCAAGGACTTATGTCAACTTTCTCACTTTGTTGCTTTGTTGTTTTTTGATTTTTCATACCTCCCAATGACTAGAGGCAAATCTATCAACTTCTTTTTTGTTACTGGAGACTTTGACAACATGTGAAAGCACCAATTGCTTTGCAGAAACTGAGCAGACTTCCTAAGCACCAGCAGTAGGCACCGCTAACTAAAACATTAGTTTGTGCAACCCTAAAGCACAAATCATTAACAATAAAGCTCTACGCCAACATGGAATTTAATGGTAGCTAATGCTAAAATGCTAAATTAAAGCAGACTGATACTCACCTTATGACAACAACAAAACGTCCTATGACATACTATATGATCCTCAACAGGGTCTAACTTGTCATTACACTCCTATATGTGTGATTTACGAAGTCATTCTTCGAACAGACCTATAGTTCATATGTTCAGTTTTATATTTGTTGAGTATTGCTAACTTTGTTGCTGATTGTGTGCGGTGTAAAGGTCAATAACCACAAACTTCAACACAGACGTCGAACTTATGCACCATAAAGTTTACAAGACTGCTAGAAAAATTAACGCTTTAGAATTTATCCAGAAACATTTATTTAGGGGAAAATATGTGCATGAAACGTTTTCAAAGTTAGCAGAAGTGATGAAAAGCTAAAGAAAACAAACAGCGCTGCTATTTGCACATTTGTGGATCAGCAGAAGTTCCACATTGCAAATGAATCTCACATCCAAAACTGAAAAACGCTACAGATCGATGCCAACTATTCCAACTCGCCACCAGGGGGCGCCTGTCTGAGATGGTTTTATGTAAACATCAACAAGCTGTACTGATGGAAGCAATGGGAAAATTCAGCTGTAGTAGCCAGTCTTCAACCCAAAGAGGGCAGCACTGAGACACTTTAGAGCAAGAAGTAAACAAGTTTAAATGTAAATGTCACAGTCAGTCACATAAATGCTTTTGATGGAGTTTCTTATACAACTGCACAATATTTATGTTTAAAATTTTGCCCTTACTTTTTATTCTTCATTCTGTTTTTAAAACTATTTCATGTTTTATCTTTGTGTGAGTCTGTTTGCTGTTATTGCCACTGAAATGTTACCATTATGGGACAACAAAGGATATTTCTATATCTTCTATTTCTTCTATAAAGACAGCACCTTCAAAGCCAAGTTTATACTACTTATCTGAAAAATGAAGTTGATTTGGGGCTTAGTTAGGAGAGCACGTGATAAATGTCAAGTGGGTTGGAAAGATTAAATGACAAAGCTTATTTTCTCTAAAGCAACATGACAAAATAACCTGAGCTGAAATGTCCCAGCCAAAGTCTAAGAAGTGTCTCCTTAAGAGAGCTGAAGAAACTTTAATGATGTTGCTCTTATTTCCTCCAGACCCATTAAAACATGAAGTCCCACCTTAGAGACGTTCTGATTTATGGAGAAGCAATGAGCTGATTAATTCGTCCTCTGACCGATCGGCTCCCAGCTGAGGAACATGAGCACCACCTCTCCGTGGAGCTGAGCCTCCACCCAGTCATTTATCACTGAACTCTGTCTGCTGGTCTGG
The DNA here is from genome assembly GCF_002775205.1 of Xiphophorus maculatus. NCBI lineage: Eukaryota > Metazoa > Chordata > Actinopteri > Cyprinodontiformes > Poeciliidae > Xiphophorus > Xiphophorus maculatus. The sequence continues at coordinate 3,605,516 of NC_036457.1, forward strand.
TGGCTCCGTTTGTTCTGCTGCAGCATCACGGACACCAGAACAACACCAGCTCTCCTGAAGCCTGTTTCACTCTGTCCCTCTGATTCACTGTTTCTTTTAAATCTGCCATTTTTCTCCTCATCATGTCTCACATCTACAATTCTTCTTATTATTATTATCCTGCTGTTGTTCTGCGTTATAACGGCGCCCTGAATGATGGACCTTTGTGTCTTTCTGACACAATATCTTTAATGCTAACAGATTATAATGCAATCTTATTATTACGTTTTATGTGATGAATGCAGATTTTTTTTCAGGTCAGTGAGAACAAACTGAACATCCAGTTCTTTTCACTTACAGTACAGATCTTCTGGAAAATGCCTAAAAGCTGAACCTAAGAATTCAGTTTCATTTCTTATTTCTGCTCTGAGCTTTTGAAGATCCTCACTGAATGCTCCATGTTCTGATGTACTATTCCTATTTTATTTTTATTTGAATTAAATCTCCATGAAGAGAATCTAAAAGCTAATTTTATGAGTCATAGGGTTCAACATGAGGCTCGTGGGCTAAATGTGGTCCACAGTATGATCATATCCAAATGTCTGTTAGATACAAATAAACAGCAACGGCACCATTTTTACTACAATTCCCAGAATGCTGTGCTGCTACCAACGTTATTTTTCATTTGAATTATTTTATAAGTTCTTACTATAAAACTGTGCTTGCTTTCGATTTAAAGTTAAAATAAAGCTTAAGTTTGTTTCATAATAAACATTTATTATGGTAAATGAACAGAAGGAAAAACTTCTTTTCAGTAAATATCCAGACTGAGCTGCGACTTTATCCAAGTTTTTAATTTTGTTAGACTTTGACACCGCTGGTTTAGATTCTTACTTAAATGTACAATATAATAAAATCTCCCAGGAATGTATCAGATGTACTTAGACTAAAATAAACTGGGAAAGTATGTGAGAGAGACGCAGCAGCTGCATGAAAATCTGCCAGCTGGTTGCATTTCTTCCAGCTGCAGATTAAACTGCAGGAGCAAAACGCTGGTGAGTTTCTGAATCACTGCTCAGTGAAAACAAATAGTTTCTGGTGTAAACTCGTCTCAGCTGGAGAGAAACCAGAATCCTGGCTGAGCAGCAGAAGGAGGCGCTGCAGGAAACCAGGAGGATGAAAACCAGCAGAGCCTGAACTGATTCTTTCATCAGACAGGAGAACAAACTTCCTTTATTAATCTGATCAGCAACCAGTGAACGATCCCAGCAGATGAACAAACATTAAAACATAAAAAAGCAAACAACTTGATCAACATCTGTCCTGTAAATGTTTCATTCATGCAAACGTACATTCAGCAAAAGATAATGTAATAAAGTTTGAAATTCTTTCTCAACTTTTTTGGTCAGCACAGATTTAAAGAGCAACAGATCAATGAAGGAAAACTCTGCAGGAGAACGATAAAGAAGCTGCCTGAAAAGCACCAGATAATGGACTCAAGATGGATTGATCCACCAGGAATCTCTGCCCCAAAAATAAACACAAACCCTTGAGAAATGTCTGGGAGGTAAAGGAGAAGGAAAACAAATTGTTCTGCGTGACTGATTGGGTTAAAATGGCTTCTTCAGAACAATTTCATCTTTTTTTGAGTGTTTTTGTTGTCTGGGCTGAACAAGCTCAAATATACACATATCCTCTCTTTTTGTTGCCACCAACAAGCTTAATTATTTTCTTTTTTCGTCGTGAAATTGGTCAAATTCAGTTAAACTGGTTGCTTTTCTCCTGAAGATGTTTAATAATCATGGAGTCGAGTCTTGGACCATTCCAGAAGCTTTTTCAGGGTCATCGTCCAGACGTCTCCAAAATGACAAGAACAATATTTGGAAGAGTCAAGGTGAGACTTTCAAACCTAAAAGCAACGTCAAGCATGGTGGTGGCAGCATCATGCTGTGGACTGTTTCACTACTGGTGGAACTGGTGTACTGCACAACGTTACGGTGGCCGACAGGTGCCAACACGCAGTGAGCATCAAGATATCCTGGAGTTTGTTTCCATCTGCCAGGACGGCTTCGGAAAACGTAATTATCCAGGAAAACGACAACACAAAGCTAAAGCTGTACAGACAATGAGGTGAAGTTCCAGAGTGGCCCAGTCAAAGCCCAGACCTGTTCTTAGCTGATCCAAATCAACCTGACAGAGATTTAACAGTTCAGCAGGAAGAATAGAGGAAAACTGCAGAGCAGATGAGCCTGACTGAGACCGACTGCAACTGACTTGGAAGAAGTGAATATTTATGCAATTACTCCTTTGTGTTACATATTTTTATGTAATTATTATTTTGTAGAAATCACATTCACTTTGATATTAAGCTTTTTTTTCAATGTTTTTGTGGGATTATTCCAGATTTTATTGTTGGTGATTTGATAAAAGGGGCTGAAAACTTTTCACTAAAACTGTTCAGCTGTTGATGCTATAAAAATGTGGCTGATGTGAAACTAGAAACCAACGATCAAGAGCAGGAATGTAACTGGAGTTTTGTGTTTTGATTTAAAAATAACAAAAACAAAAGGAACAAAAATCATCGTTTGAATTCATTCTGGATTTTTGGGTCAAATTATTAATTTAATCCAGGCTGTAGCGATAATATTTTCAGTTCTTAATTAAAAGCTGATTCCATTATTTTTGTATTTTTCGGAAAATCGCACGCAACCCCGAAGTGGCTCAGAGAGGAGCGCGAAGATGTCACATTTCTGTGGATTTTGTCTGTTCACCATCAGAACTCCTGCAGCTTTTCCTTCCAGCAGATAAAACTTGTTCCGGAGTTCACCGGGTCCTCCTACCTGTCTGCGCTGAGAACCGTGAGCGTGAACACCGACACGCCGACTGAGGTGAGCTGGATGACGGGGATGAGCTTGCACGCCGCCTCGCCGAACACCCACTCCTCCGAGAAGTACCGGAACGCGTCCACGGGCACGCAGGTGACCAGCAGGAGCAGGTCGCCCGCCGCCAGGCTGGAGATGAAGATGTTGGGCACGCTGCGCATGGCGCTGTTGGTGATGAAGATCTTCACCAGCATGATGTTCCCCAGCAGACCCACGGTGATGATGAGGATGTAGACAGAGGTCATGACGCAGCGCACCACGAAGTGCACCGTCTCCCCGCCGTCGGAGGCCCCCCACCAGCCGGGCTCCACGGTGGAGTTGGGGGTCAACGCCTCGGGGTCTCCGGGGGGAGCCGGGGAGAGGTTGGAGAGGAACTCGTCATCCATGCTGGGGAGAAGGGGAGCTCCAGCTGCAGGAGCTGCTGCGCGTAAAACCAGCGCGGTGGTGCAGCTGGATCAGCCTGAGAGCGGAGAGAAAAGTTTGGAGCAACACTTGATCTGAGGGCTGCAGGTCTGAGCCGCAGAGTGAGCAGAGGCACGGAGAGAGCGCGTCAAGAGGAGCAGGAGGAGGAAGAAGAGGAGGAGGAGGAGGAGGAGGATGCACCTGTTGGAGAGCAGTCTCCCTCTCTGCTGTGCGCGCGCTTCATTCAGCTCGTTTTCCACGTGAAACTCAATAAATCAGGAGGATGAACCACAGAAAGCCACGGCAGAAGAATCTCGTTTTTAAAGCTGCTGTCATGTTGGGAGCGAAAAAAATGGCAAAACTAAATCAAATCACACGGATGGTTGTCCTGTTTCTGTCTGTTCATTATTTACTGCATGTTCCGCGTGTTTATACCGGAACCCAGCTGTGTGCTGTGTGTGTGTGTGTGTGTGTGTGTGTGTGTGTGTGTGTGTGTGTGTGTGTGTGTGTGTGTGTGTGTGTGTGTGTGTGTGTGTGTGTGTGTGTGTGTGTGTGTGTGTGTGTGTGTGTAGTTCTCTACCAGTCCAGCTCTTTCTTGGCTTCTTGCTGTTGTTCTATGAGTGTTTCCAGGAATCGCCCAGCTGGAACATTTCAGTTATAATCTGAATTCCTTCTTGAGGTTCCGGTGATAAAAACATGATCATTATTCTTCTACAGTAACTCAATCCGAGCTTTTTTATCACTAAAACAACCTTTTTTTTCTCCTAACATTCTGCTGATAATCGTTATTTTCATAATAATGACTTCATTCTCGTAATTTAACAAAATAAATCAACAAATCCCACCTAATGTCCCGTTAAAGGGTTTATTTGCTGCAGAGCATTAAATATTCTCCCTTTGCTGTTGCCGACATTTTTTTAAAGAAATCTCAAAAACAGAAGATTAAAAAGTTTCCCTCATTCTTTTAAAAATAAGCCAAGCTCTAGTTTTTATTGTTTGTTTTGTTTTGTTGTTTTTTGGGGAAAAAAATGTCTGTGAAGATCAATTTCCAATTCTTACCAGACATTCTCAGTTGGATTTATGTCTGGACTTTGACTCCTAACCCATGAATCTGATCTGATCTAAACCATGGATGTTTAAGATGGCTGTCCTGTTCAGGATGGAGTCTTCAAGGCTCCGTCCATCTTTCTGTTCCAACCTCATGATGCTGCCACCACCGAGTGTCATCAAGATGTTCGGTTTTTTTTTCTCCTCAGGGTTTTGTATTTATTTTAAAATTTTCATTTTGGTTTGATCTAAGCAGAGCATGTTGGCTTTGTTTGCGTTTTTCAAACATAGCCGGTGTTTTTGCCATTTTCTCTGGGTTCATATGCTGCTGCAGCTCAGAGGTGACAGAAATGCAGCCAGTAGAGGCAGCATTGAGTTTAGGGAGACTAGTAAACCTGCTGCTGACTGTTTGGATCCAGACCTATAGTAGACAGATCCGGTTTGATTCAGGTACAAAAAAGACTCTGCTGTGGTTCAGTACTACCTTTTGTCTGCCCAGCTCCTTTGTTTGCTTCCTGCTCCATTTCTCCCTTTGGATTGTCTGATGAATCTCAAAGTGTGACTAAATTCCAGCCGTGCAGAAAGTTAAATCCTCACAGAAACAGATGTAAAAGCAGCAAAGTCTGTTTTCCTGAAGATGTGATTTTTCTGCTGCTGACTCTAAAGCCGCATATTAATGTGGATGTTGGGATGTTTTTGATGAATCTGGTACCTTTAGACATAAAAATGTGCAAATAGGCAATAGCTGTGATTTATTACGCCTGTCTGTATGAAGAGCCTGTGTGTGTTTTCAAGTTCAGCAGGTTCTCTGTCTGCAATAATTCACCGTGGGATTAAATGTGCAGCAAGGTTTTTATCTCATGCATGTAGAAGAGAATCTTTGAGCCATGACCAAGAATCTGTTTGGTGTTCAGAAATAATTCTCCAGCCTCCTGACATCTGCAGAATTTGATCAGGAGAACTGGAGAACAGAGAAAACGTCTTTTATTTCTCACCTTCGTCCAAGTTTTCTTGGAGATGAAGGACTCCATCTGGGAGTTTCTGTTTTGCTGCTTTAATGAGACTTTAACCGACCGAGAGGGTCTGATTCTGTCACAGATGGTTAAAGTCAGAGGTGGAACGAGTTGGATCTCTGCTGAATGTTCTTACTGATGAAAGATCCAATCTGTCAGTACAGAAAGCTTCAAGTGTGACACCCAAGAAGTTGCTTAAAGGGGCAGTAATATGGAAACTCGACTTTTTTCAGTTGTACATTGTGTTATGATGTTATTCCCCCATCGGTGTAGCATTGCCTTGATTCTTTCTAGCATGTTTGAGAAATCCTTTAATCTCCACGGCAACCACACAGGTGTGAAAAACGCCTGGTTGGACCTAGCCCTGCCTTCGAGGCGCAGCTCCTCCTCTGAGCTGCAGTTTGTAAGCTACCGAGCTTCTGCCTCACAGAGCAGCAACTCCCCCACTCAGCTCCTTCAGACTAGCCAGCAGCAATTAGCAAACAGCTCATTATAGGAGCTGCTGCTCAGTGAAATACTGGTAAAAACGATGTTAGAAGGTTAATAGAGGAGCCATGCTGAGTTTCAGAAAGAGCAGAAGTTTTTAAAGAGACAGGGGCCCAATTTCAAAACCACTAAATTATGAAGAAACTTTTCTTTTAACTCATATTTGATATATGTAGCATTTTTATAACAAATGAAGTAACATAGTTACTTGATTGTGCTATATGATGTCACTATACATGTAAAATACATAATACTGCCCCTATGAAAGCAACGTTGCTGCTCAGAGGCGTTTATGTTGCTGTTCCTGTTTACATTCAGTTCAGATCATCTCTGCAGGTTTCTCTCCCTGTGATGCACCAGAGTCCAAAACCTGGAGGTCAGTTTTAGCTCTTACTTCCTGCTTAAACAGAACAGAACGACTCACTTTAGCAGCTGCAGATTTATGCTTCACTGTTTTATTTTGAAAGTCCTGCCAGGAAGCGGCTCACCTCACCTCCATGTACTTGAGTCCGACTCGTCTGACCTGTACTGTCCAACAGCTGGGATGAAACTGGGATCTGTGTTTGGGAAAAAAGAGAGGGAATGAACAGCACGCCGCCAGGATTCCGGTTGGTGTGTGGACTAACTTCTTCTTCTGGTTCTGGTCTGGTTCTGGTTCTGGTTCTGGTTCTTCTGTCTATCTTTGGGACCTCAGATGTGTGTGCAGTGGGAGTGTGTGTTTGACTGCTGATGGACTTATGCTTCCACTTCAACAAAACCTCTGAAATAAAGTGCAGGAAGCTTTTAGTTTTTAGATCATTTATTAAAATCTGAACTTGTTTTCAGTGAGTGAAGCTCCAGATTAACAGAAATAAAGAATAAACCCATCAGTTGTTTCACCTAACCAGGTGTTTCCTCTGCATTGTGCTCCACAGGAGGGCTTTTTCGCTGACAGAGTCCAGTAGGGATTAAAACTCGGGCGACCCAGGCCCCCGCCCCTGGCTCTTTGTTGGCCCCCTGGTCTCTGTTGTGTTTTTTCCACTGAGTGGGTCAGTATGTTTAGGGGGAGATAAAAGGCTACATGATTTCAGGAGAGAGAAAAAGAGGTGGAAGAGTTCAGCTGCAGGTTTGTGGAGTCCTGGCCGCGAGGGCCCGGAGCCACCGGGGACGTCAGAGAGCAAATCATGTCTTTAAACTACATCAAGAACTTCTACGAAGGATGTGTGAGTAGATGAGACAGGAGCCATTATCCTGCTGAAATCAGTCTGCTGCTGTTGTTTGCTGTTTTCTGGTAGATGGTGGTTGTATCAGAGCAGAGCAGCTGAAGAGATGAGAAATGTTTCATCTGAATGGCTTTTTGTTTTCAGCCGTCAGAGCTCAGGGACTCTGATTATGTGGCAGACAAAAGCAGGTTCTCTTTCTTTCTAACAGCTGAGTAAAAATGCCGCAGTGTTAATCAGAACGTGACCCAACTGCTTTTATGTACAGCTCTCACCCAAATGCATGACTGAAACAGAAAAATATGTAACCAGGTACTGAAAGTTAAAAGTTACAGAACACATCACCATAAACTCAGGCATCAAAGTTTAACACCACAGCAGCTGATTTCACAGAGGTTTGTAAGCCATATTATCTAGTGAGGGGAGAAATTCTTTTTAAATGATGTGTAAGCAGTTTGGAGACCCAACAAACCAGCACCCTGCAGAGGGACTTTGAAGCTCACTTTGGTGTTCGCAGTCTGCCTGTAAATCACCACAGTGAAAAATTCTGTCATAAACACACAAATTCAAGCTCATGTTAAAATTTCTGTTCTTGTTCCGACCATCATTTTCACTATGACAGATAAAAACATGCATCAGGTTTAGCTTGTTATGGATGTCAAGACATTATTCAAATTTCCTCACATTATGTTTGTTCACCCTGAGAGTCTCTGTGGATGAATTCACCACATGGTGGATTGGATCTATGTCAGACATAGATATACATAGATTTCTATGTCTGTAATCAGACATAGAGTCAGATTACAGCTGGGTCAGATCTGATGTTGGCCATGTTTCCATTCAACTGTCATTTGAATTTTGAGTTAACTTTTAAACTTTTACAAAAGTGAAAAATGCTAATTACGCTTTTTTCTATCTACTGTTTTGCAGTGAATCGCTCAGCCTAGTCTAATTTTGACAATCGGTGACGTTACACATCCTGTAATAAACAGGATGTAGTTGCAAGCTAGCATGAAGCCCACATCTCAGCAAAAAACAGAGTCCTCCGATACGTGCCTGAGGCTTGGAATTTAAAATTTTTCCAAGATTCATACCTCTGGTAAGGCAGAGACCTACCAGTAAAAAGGCCATTTATTACAAGAGAACTTATTAAATAAATGTATTTCCGTTTCCCCTTTAGCACATTAACTATTTTTCTATAAAATATAAAAAGAAAACACCTCAAGCAAGCATAAAAACTTTTTGTGAAATTGAGGAAGTTATTTTGAGTTGATGGTTACTGAGAAAGAAAGTGATGCAACTTTGAATCGTTGTGGTTTAACAGGCAGGTTTGTCAACTGAAGAGCGGTTATTGCTTTAAAAGTGATCTGGCAAATCAGCAGATGTTTTGTATGCAAAATGGAAAAACTCACAGTAAAAGTAAATATTGTCTCTTAGCTCATATATGTACGCTCAACTTTGATCATCTTGATTTCCTGCTGCTGATTACTCTTCTTCTACTGCTGGGCAAAGACTGCAGTACACAGGCATTACTGAAGGGGGATTATTCTAAAACCCTGCACAGTCATCTCAGTAAAAGGACTTTATCACAGAGGAAACATAAGGAAGATAATCTCTACAGTTTTGTAACCAGAACCTTGTAAAAAAAAAAAAAAAGAGTAACCGGTCCCTTCCAAATCTGAAAGTTTAATGCCTTCTCTGGCTCTGTGAGTGATCTTTGTGTGTCTATCTGTGGTTGTGTTCTAGCTCAGGCCTCCTACAGTCATCGGCCAGTTCCACACGCTGTTCTTCGGCTCGGTTCGGATGTTCTTCCTGGGTGTTCTTGGCTTCGCGGTCTACGGGAATGAAGCTCTGCACTTCAGCTGCGACCCGGATCGACGAGAGCTCAACCTGTTCTGCTACAACCAGTTCAGACCCATAACACCTCAGGTGGGACCAAGCAACACTATGAGTCAGAACCAGAGAAAACATCTCAACACAAACCTCGAACACAGTACTGGTCAGATGTTTCAACTCACTCATCTTGGGCTTCAAAATTAACCTCATATTTATTAGACCTCCAGTATTTTCCAGGGTGGAATGATTATACAACATAAAACTGCTGTAATTTCTCAAAGCAGAACGGTTCAATGTGATTTTGTTTTTCACCTCCCTATACGGTCGAAACTTCCCTCAGACTCAAAACTTAAATATTTTAATGGATACTGAAGGTTCAAGAAGGGATGCAGACAGTGGTAGGCACACTTTTGCTGATGCGCTAGTAGCAGAGCTAACATCTAGCTTAGTGCTTTAGTGCCTTGCTAACCTTGAAAGCATTTGCACACCTAGTTTCCACTAATGTAATGTTTGCAAATAAATTCTAAAACACTAATTTACTCGGCTGTTAGGGTGTGAACTTTCAGTTGAATAATTTTTTTTGGTATTTGACTGTTTTCTACTAACTACTGAATTCCTCAAGTAGTTAGTAGTTTGCAGGGAGTTGACACGGCTAGCATATACACCAGTCGGTGAAACAACCTTTATCCCTAACATCCAGTGTTTTCTGTTTTTCAGTGTGTACATCTTTATGTTTCTGCTCTCTGCAGGTCTTCTGGGCCCTACAGCTGGTAACTGTCCTGGTTCCTGGAGCTTGGTTCCACCTGTATGCCGCCTGTAGGAATATAGAGCAAGAGGAAATTCTTGAACGGCCCATCTACACCGTCTTCTACATTATCTCCGTTCTGCTCCGCATCATTCTAGAAATCATCGCCTTCTGGCTACAAAGCCACCTCTTTGGTTTTCAGGTTTGTTTCCATTTCTGATAACTTTTAGCTCAATGTTCAATACATGAGCATGAAGAAGTATGGCTTGTTTTGTAGAGTTGGTGCAGAAAGTTACTTTTCTTTAAGAAGAATGCAACAGCTTGACTTAGATTTCAGATTAGTGTCTGAATGAACTACAGGTCCTTGTGGAATAAACCAAACCTAATGTACCCACTGCCTCATACGTCTCTGCTGTCCTCAGGTTCACCCGGTGTACGTCTGTGATGCCAGCTCCTTGGAGAAGGCCTTCAATGTGACCAAGTGCATGGTACCTGAACACTTTGAAAAAACCATCTTCCTCAGTGCTATGTACACTTTCACTGTGATCACCATTCTTCTCTGTATTGCTGAGATATTTGAAATACTCTGCCGGAGACTTGGCTATCTCAGCAATCAATGACAGAAAGATTCATGCAGAAACACAATGAGTGAAAATATCTGTCATATTTTCAAACTGTTCATGTTGGGCTCATTGTCATTGGGACTTTCATGAAGCAGAAAGTCGGTGCTAGAGTCAGACTTCACCTGTGCTACGTCAGTAAGCAGCACCAAGAAATCTGGGAAGGTGCAGTCATGTCAGGGCTGGCCAGAACCAGCGGTTATTTTGGTGTTTTCTGCCCTTAAGTATAGAATGACCATCCGTTGGTGTATTTCAGAAGACGGTTCTGTACTGGCATGTTCAAAAAGTGTTGAATGATTGGACTGGATGGCCAGAAAGTGTCAGCTTCTTAAAGCTGCTAAGATCCCATGCATTTCTTTTGATTAGTGGAGAAGGAAAGCTCATTTTGACCAAACTTGAAAATTTGTATTAACTGAAGGTTCACTGAGATCTGAACATTTCTTGGAGATGAACCTCAGATCTAATATTATACCAAACAAAAGTTTGTAGGGTTGAGACGTACACATTATATGATCTTCTTTTCACCATACACGTTGATTTTTGAGCAACCTAGTTCATCTTCTCTTGAACTCAGATTACTGTTTGCCAGTTATTGTTTGATGAAGCTAAAATAAAAGGTCAATAGTCCTGAAAGAAGCCCAAAGTCTCCCACTAATCCAGTGCACCAGAAAGGCCAACAGATTGAATTAATCTCCATGAAATTCAGAGTATGGATGTCAAAATGTCTTGACCCAGACCTCATCACTAAAAGAGATACAAGCTCAGTGTAACTTTAGTATAATGAAGTAAGAAAAAGAAGCAATAGAAAATTTGGTTGTGTTGATTTTTTTGAGAACATGTCAAAAATCTATCTGTGCTCATTGAGAATATTTTTCAGTGAGCACAGATATATGCTGCCCACCCAATACAACAACCAGTTATTAATAATTTTTAATGGTGGTGAAATTTTGACACATTTGAAGTTAGTTCTGTTATTATAATCCTCAGAGTTTGTTTACAGCAGCTGCCCTTAAGCTTCAACCACTGAATTTAACATAATGTCCTCTACATCCATATACCCATTTATTTGATTGAAGCTACTTCATGCATTTTTCCTTTTGAAGTCAGTGTATGTCCTTGGAAATATGATTTAATCTTCTGTACTGTTTTATTCTTTTATACTCAGACATCCATCCAACTTTTGTTATGAAGTTTTTAACAATCTGTTTATCATCTCAGGTACAGGATTGTATAACAAGACAAAAGTGGATCACACCATGTTTTCAAAACCTTTTAAACATTTTATTTAGCACTCAGGTAGATTTAAATAACTTATTAGTTATATTTCTATCACTCTAAATTACACCAATGGTTTTGTTCCTGCAACTAGAGAAGCCTCAGTCCTTCAGAGCACCTAATACCTGCCGGCTGTTACAGAAGTCTGTAGAGTCAACTAATCACTATACAGTCCATCTTCAGGGCTTCTTTCATGACCCATGCTGCATGCTACCAGTATTTGATTTTATCCATTAGTAATTTAAACCCCTAAGCATTTGTATATCCATTGCATACTTCCAAGTCTAATTGCAGGGATTTTATAAGGTTAACTGGTAGTAGCTAGTCCAGATTAGCATGCTAACTGTGGGCGGCTGCTAGCATGCTAACCAGCAACAGTTGCAACAGATTTAAAACTGTAAAAATCAGGGCATGTTAAAGATTTAAACACAGCTACATGTGATCATGTGTATGAAATGTTCACTACTGAATGTTTTCTGCTTTAATTCCTATTCATACTCTAGTTTGTACTCATTTTGTATTGCTAAGTGCAAAGAAACGGTAAATGCTTTCTACATCTGTTTCCCACATTCCTGTCTTTGTACTGACATAATTTCACCCCTCAAAGATGTTTTCAGTCACTTAGCTGCAGTAAGGTACACTTCATGACCAATGTATGCATATTAAAACTGTTTGTTTGACTGATATTGCATATTATCTGTAATTTTCATATTTGTTTTGTTATGAGATTATTAAAGAAAATGTTCTCCAATTAGCTTTGTTTTTTATTTATTTTATTTAATGAAACAATTTAGTTTGGCAGTTTTCATACCAACCCTTGTTAATATTTTCTATTTTAAAATTCTGTTGATGCTGTTGGTATTTTTATTTTACACAGAGCAACCATATATGGCTAGTTAAAAACAGACTGGTATAAACTTGTCAGGATCTTTGGAGACACATATCAGACTGAAAAATTAAAACAACACGGATGGATAAGGACCCATTTTTTCTGGTCAAGATGCAAAAGGAGGTTCAAGTTTCACTGTAAGAAAACCTCAGCAAAGATTGTCACATTTAGTCATCAAGTCTCTATAACAACTGTTTGACGGTTGCTGGTCACCGACTGAATGGCCTCAATGATGATTCTCAAATATTTTCAGCATTCTGTGTAACCAAGGACACGTTTTTCTCTTTACGTATCTTTTAAAGATATGCCAGTAGCTGTGGAAGCTACAAATAAGGGTGTAAAGTAGAGGGGAAGCTTTGACATTTATGTTAATGCAGGAACATAAAAATCACTTAGCTATTTAAGAAATGGGACCATAGTTTAATCACCTGCATTCTAAACATAAAATCAGCCAATTAGAGTGTTGATGGAACATTTTATGCACCTCAGGGTGTTTATCTTCATGTACTTGTCCCTCTACACTATCTATTTTTGTCTGTACCTGTAACAGTTCTCAGTACCCCAAACCAATTCAGCTTCCTGATCTTGTCAGGGAAACAAAGATCAGATCTGAGGCTGAAGACAATGAGTGTTAAAATGAATTATGGAAGTGAACATGAAGGCCTGGACTACGCTGAATCACCCCTGGTCACGGCCACTCTCCAAATCTCATTTTACTTTTATTTCCAAGTCTGTAGTTGGAACACATGAAAACAGCATTCCCTTCTGCGGTTTGGACCAAAGAAAACTGGCATCAGACGAATATTTATTACTAAAAGCAGTAGGATGGGATTTCTGAAGAAGAACATCAGGTCATAGGTTCATCCAACCACAAGCCAGACAGATTAAATCAAAGTTTTCTTTTCTCCCACAGACCATAAAGTCCTTTAACTGTGACAGACAAACTCCCCACTCCAAATCCTTCTGTTGCCTTTGAAATCTAATTTCCTTTGAGTTTTTTAATGCTCGATTAGATTTGTTTTCTTCAGTGTGTCTTGCTGGTAAATATATATTGGTTTCCACAAACTACAGGATCTCTTGAATAAAACATTTTATTGGCTCAGAAGTTGATTGAATTTTGCCTTACTTGCTCACATCCGAGTCTGAAACTGATACTAGATTTTAAAAGTTTAAAGCAGGATTTGTGGATCTGAAAGTTGTATGTCTGTCTATGTCTTGATGCTACCTGTAAGCAATGAAAGGTTTTGAAATGCGAGGCACAAAACCCACAAAATATTTCTGTTTCACTATCCTGGCTTTGTTGTGTGAACCGGGCCTAAGTGGACTCCAGGATCCAGGATCTGCAAAAAACAGAAATTAAATTAAAAATCTCTCGAACTGAAAACAATCAGACTCCTTGGTTGATTGACCTAGAAATCTGGAAAAGGTATGAATTCAAATCAGAATCAGACTTTAAGCAAAATTTGTTTCAGTACAGTCCACACACAGAAAAAGACAAACAATCACACACAAGGATAGACAGGAGGCGAACAGAATCAGACACAAAAAACAACCCTGGTGGAATCCAACACTCACTAAAAATGAGTCTAATTAGTGACAACAAAATCAAATTTGTTTTCAGGGAATGAATGATCCTTAGTAGAGAACCGAAACCACAGGACATTATAAAAGACACACGATAAAGCCTTCTCCAAGTTAGCAAAATAAATGAAAACTAGTTGGACACACCCTCATGAGGCTTCAAAAAAAACTTCCTTAAGATGGAAAAACAAGGAAAATTTCAAAGAAAAAAAAACAAGAAAAGAAAATAAATAATTTATGTATTTTCTATCAAATACATAAATTAAATTCTAGACTTCCCCATACTTTTTCTAAACAGTGATGGAAACATGTTCTCTATAGGTGTGTCTAAACTGAGAGGCAGCGTCATTCAAAGGCTTTTTGAAACTTAGGAGCCAGCTAAGTTTCAAGGCTCCTCCAAATGTGGTCAACAAATGCGTTCTTTCTTTGTGTATTTGAAAGACTGGCGTATAGAATAGAATAGAATAGAATAGAATAGAATAGAATAGAATAGAATAGAATAGAATAGAATAGAATTACTTTATTCATCCCAGCAGGGAAATTATTTCGCAGTTACAGCAGCATAGAGACAAGACACACAACAACCACCACTGAGTAGCAATTGTAGACAAAATAAAAATAAAATATAACATGCTGTCAACATAAAAAGCAGCTTAGAGCAGTCCTTGCAAAGATTAAAAAAATGCAGATACAGTATGTATATGTAAATATATGTACGGCAAGTACAGTATCCCCACACTCTATCCCATGATTCATTGCTGGCTTAACAGGAGATTCAAAGTGGGATCCTTCAAATGATCCAACCTACCTGGTTCTTCGAAGGATGTAGAGCCTCATTTTGGACTCAGGTTGGTTGAAAAGTGTTGTGAAGTGAACACCTTTGGGAATCAACAGAAGCCTATCTCTGCTTTGCTACTTTATGTTAAATTTCTGTGCTACTTATTTATTTGCTTATTATTAATTATTATTATTATTATTATTATTATTATTATTATTATTATTATTATTATTATTATTATTATTATTATTATTATTATTATTATTATTATTATTATTATTATTATATTTTTTATTTGTATTTATTTTAATTTATTTTATTTTTTTCTGTTTTGTATCTTTAACATAAAAATGTGAAAAAGCTGAAAAAGTCCTAGTCCGGTTCTGAAATGTATAGAAAAACTGTCACTGTGATGGTAAAATAAATGTCTATCCACTCAGGTAATCATTTAAAATGTAAGTTTTAAGAAGTAAGTTTATGACGTAGTGGCCCGCCAGAATTGGTCACGTGATCTTCCCCTCTTTAAGGGGTTACGTCATCCCTGACGATTGGATGGCTGCCTCCTATTGGACGGAGAGGCGGAAGCGACACAAACACTGCTAACAACAACACTGACCGTTTCCACCGAGTTTGTGTCTTGTGGAGGAGTTTTTGGACCATCATGGCTTTACCAGCCCAACTCAGAGCCATCCAGCACCATCTGCGGACCGCTCAGGAGCATGAGAAACGGGACCCGGTGGTGACTTATTACTGTAAGTCCTCAGCTAACGCTAGCTGTTAGCTCCTCGGCTTTGTTTACTTGGAAACAGGGCGGCTGCTTTGGCTTTAACTTTTATTCAAAGTGTTTCAGAGCGACATTTCCTTAGTGATGAACACCGGCGGGATAAAAATAGTTAATTGTGAGTGACCGGTTATCGTTTGGGCAGTTCAAACTTTAGGAAAAGGCCAACGCTTCCGTAGCACAATCCTGACTACTGTTTAAGGTGGAAGGTTTCTCCTGACATTCTTAACTTTAGGCTGGATTCTGACTTTTATAAATGGCTACATGTTCTGTGAAGTTTCTGTTAGCATGAGCAAGTGTCTGCAAGTCTGTCAGACATTTCATTGTTTCAGAATGACGCAGCAGGTTAAAGTTTCTGTCCAGCAGGTTCAGGTTGTCCGCTTGATGACAAATGGCTCAACCTGCAGGAATGTACCGAACCCCTCTACAGTGGTGCTCTAAAGCCTCAACAAAACAATACAGAAACTGCTCACAGTTTATATCCAATGGATCTCTAAAGGAGGCAGGACAGAAAACTGATCAAAACATAACTTTAGGTTAACGTCCTGCGGTTTTATAATAACTACTTAAGTCACAAAACAACATTTACTTGAAATAAACTAAAGTAGAAAATTACCTCTGAATCTGAACAAATCCAAAGTAAAGACTCATAAAATAAATGTTGACAAATATTATTTATTTCAGATGTTCAAATATAACTTCTTTTGGTTGAAAAAAACAAGATAAATTTCAAAGAAAATGTGCTAAATTATTATCTAAATTTATAACAGGAATGAAGCGACAATAAAGATGTGGCAGAAAAATTTCCTGGTTGGTTCACGGTTAAAGAGGTTTAAAAACTTTAAACATTGCAGGAATTAAAAAAAAACTTTAAAATTTCTGCAATTTGACTCAGAAGTATGTAGCATCCTGCAATAACCTTTAATGACTTTGTACATATTATTGATTTGCGTTAATGACTGCCAGCTCCTGTAAAGGTGTGTGTAAATTCAGAGGCTGCATCTTTTGAAGGATCTGGTTGGCCAGGTACTTTGAAAGATGACTGAGCATGGACACACCCTGTAACTGAGTAACGTCAACCTGATGTGCAGTAGTTAGTTTTAAGGCTAGGCGCTGTCTTTAAGGCTAGTTGCAAACAGGTGCACAGGTCTGTGCATCTGTTTGCACAGATGAAACATTACAGGAAGTTACTGAATAGAATTGTCATCCAGATTTAATTGGAATATCAAAGCTGATCCGACCAACGACCTGCACAACAAACAGGTTCAAACGAAGGATCAAAGTTTAAAATCTGGTGAATTTAAACTTCCCTTTAGACATAATTAAAATAATAACGAAGAGCTGCGTCATGCTTTTTGTAACATTTGTGGAAACCTTTAGATTTCTCCGGAACGTTGAGTCACTGCGTTGAACTATCCTGAATCAGCAGCTGTGACCTCGCGTTTGTTTCCACTTCCTCTGGTTCTGATTCACCAATCTGCATCCTGGGATCAAAAGGAAATTAATCTAGTCATATTTGTGAGTGCTCTCAGACAGAGGACTCAGTGATTGATGCTCCACTCTTGAGCAGATGCGGTTGAAGCTTTGAAGTCTTTGAAATGCTTGGTGATTGTTGTCATCATTGGAAAAGTTGTTTCTCAGAAAAAACTTTCAAGTTTGATTGGTAATTTTCTAAAAAGCATCTAATTTATTTTTCAGTCGGCCTTTTCTATACCCAATTGAAAGCAGAATTTTACACACTGAAGTAAAATCAGTTTAAACTGGGTCAGAATTACTATTTTCCTATTTGCTAAAAGCCCCAAAACTTAACAAGAACATTTTTTAGACTTTTTTGGTTATTTTCTTCAAAATTATTTCAGTGTTAGGGATGATTGTTTTTTAAACTGTCTGACTTGAGTTAAATGTTTTGGGTTTTCTTCCACACCATTCTCACATTAGTTAGCTGGAGTTCTGGCCCATCCCTCCTGACAGAACCAGGCTTAAAAAATAAGCATTTGCATGCCTAAATATTGTTTTATCATTCACATCAAAGCAGTTTTTATCTGTATTCTGCCAGATTACATTGATGTGAAAACATGTTCAGTATTACTTTAGGGATTTCTCATTGGATGCAGATACACTAATTTATTCATATTTTAACAGTTTAACGTGTAGTTTTATCAATATATTTCCCCACAACTCACCCTTTGAGTACATTCTCTGCAGACCCCACACATCCTGGACACAAACTGTTTAAACTTTTACCTTCAGGTGGCGCTCCAGAGACTCTGCTCTGTCACATGAAACCTTATTTTTCGGTTTTTATTAAAATACATGCAAATGCCTCCATCCATCCATCTTCTTCCGCTTATCCGAGGTCGGGTCGCGGGGGTAGCAGCTTCAGAAGGGAGGCCCAGACTTCCCTCTCCCCAGCCACTTCTTCTAGCTCTTCCGGGGGAACCCCGAGGCGTTCCCAGGCCAGCCGAGAGACATAGTCCCTCCAGCGTGTCCTGGGTCTTCCCCGGGGCCTCCTCCCGGTGGGACGTGCTCGGAACACCTCACCAGGGAGGCGTCCAGGAGGCATCCTGACCAGATGCCCGAGCCACCTCAACTGGCTCCTCTCGATGTGAAGGAGCAGCGAATGAGCTCCTCATGATGTGCAAATGTCTCTGCTATGTTATGTGCTTCCTGTAAAGGTTACATATTTACACTTTGATCTGTTACTCTGAAAACCAAAGTTAAATTTCTTTCCTGTGCCACCATGTTGTCCAGTAGAGGCCTGGAGTTTGGGTTGGATGCGGGTCAGACGTGGCCCAGTGAGGGCGCCAGGCCACTGGAGGTCAGCAGCACCAAGTGTTTGGACCGCTGGGCCAGCTGGGGCTCGTTGGGTTCTGAGCCGCCTCTCTGCAGACGGTCAGGCTTTATGACAGAAGCAGCTTCAGGAACGAGCTCCAGTCTAGTTTCCACTCAGATCTCCTCATGATGTGCAAGTGGTCTGGATTTCCTACGTCTTTCAGACAGTAAATGCAGCACCAGTTAAAGATGAGGCAGCTGGATCTGGCTCAGGAAGAACTGGAGAAGTGATTGAGACATTTTCATAAACGCAGAAAAAAACCCGTCCGATAGGAATGTATTTGATCAGAACTCTCATCAGAGTCCTGAAGCTTTTATCCATCTCTTTAATCAGCGTGTCAGCCTGCAGATGACCCAGCTGATGCTCGGAGCGGTGCAATCCCTTTCAGCGGCTGTCAGAACCATGATTCATTCAGCTGTAATGATTCTGCAGAACTCACCTGCAGCTCGGCTGTTTGGCTGCGTTACAAACACCGTTTCACACTGATTGGGTCGCTGACGTTGTTAATGACTCCAGCTCTGATTTTGCTGCCAGTATTTGTGAGTTATGACTCGTTCTGATCCTCTGATAGTGAGATTTCTGGTCAGGTTTTACTTTGGCAGCAATAATGTAAATATTTTACTACTCTGCAAATATTAGCCCCATTTAGAGCGACTGGATGCTTATGGAAGCAGCTTGTGGGCTGATTTAATGTGCAGTCTATGAGCTTTCATTGTGTTACCCGATTTAACACGTTGCTGGGTTTAAAGATGCGGGTCAGAACCGTCCAGGCTGTTCTTTAGAGCTAATGGACCTCTGGAAACCGTTCCAGAGTCAGGAAGAACTCATATCCACCTTTTAACTTATAACATCAACAGAATCTGGAAACATCCTGGAAAACTCTGGAAGTTCATTGAAGTGTTTTCCATGTGAAAGGAGGAGAAAAGAAAAGAGAAATGGAAAAATTAATCCAAACTTTATTTCCTGTTTCATCCATCAGTCTGTCATTCATTCATCTGTTTATCTGTCTTTCCCTCCTTCAGTCCATCATTTCATCCATCCATCCATCCATCCATCCATCCATCCATCCATCCATCCATCCATCCATCCATACATACATACATACATACATACATACATACATACATACATACATACATACATACATACATACATAAATAATTAGTTATTCTGAGTCTGATCAATGCAGAAATATTTGTGATAAATTCAAAAGATTAAGCTTTTTTTTATTTAAGCTTCAAAACTGGGTAAAGAAATGGAAAATGTTTCCTGGAGAAGTTTATAGTTTTGACATCAAAATGTTCTGAACTCCTTTAAAACATTTGTACGTCAGTGAAGAGGAAACGGCTGCAGATAGAGGCTGAAGTCACCGGAGCTGATCAGCAGAGCGTTTCTATTTCTGGCTGGATATTTCTCAGAATGAAGACAGGTTCTGTCCTGCCTCAGCAGTGCTGCGTTTCACACCTGCTGTGGGAAAAAAAAGTTTTTAGCCTTTCTCACACAACGTTAGAGCAGTTTCCATTTTTATCTGAGCTGTGGTCAGCAGCAGGAAGTCTTCATCGTCCTGAACAGGAAGTAGCAAACAGCAGGACAGAAAGAAATGATGCTGAGATCATCTCAGAGAAAACCAGGAAATACAAATATCAGCTGGTCTTAAAGCTGCAAGTTAGGAGAGATTCCTGTAAGCTGACCAGCAAGGGCTGAACTGGGCAAACTGGGAGGAATGGGCCGAGTGGGAGGCCGTCCAGCTGCTTCTACAGAAGAAGCCTTTGTTTGTGCGTGGCTTCCTGCGCTGCAGGGCAGCATCCATGTTCTGGAAGCTGTGAGCAGCGCAAGTCCTGCTGCTGCCACGCAGACCAGCCCGTCTCCACGCTGCCTCTGTGAAACGGGAACTTTGTTCTGCTGGTTGCTGTGCAGGACGATGACGCTGAACACAGAGCGCTGCCGAAGGCAATGAGGCAGCCCAAAACACGACAGAGACATTTAACTGACCAGTCAAACTGCATCTGGTAAACATCACTGATAACTAACCTGACCTGCAGCCAGGAAAAACT
This sequence comes from Xiphophorus maculatus, assembly GCF_002775205.1. Classification (NCBI taxonomy): domain Eukaryota; kingdom Metazoa; phylum Chordata; class Actinopteri; order Cyprinodontiformes; family Poeciliidae; genus Xiphophorus; species Xiphophorus maculatus. The sequence goes on from NC_036457.1 coordinate 3,625,916, forward strand.
TTAGTTAATGAATATAATAAATGCAGAATTAACGCCTAAAAACGGTGAATATCCTCCGAACCAGAGCAACAGCAAATAGGAGATCTGTGACGATAATGGGACTTTTAAGTTTGTCAAAACATTTTTCAGTCAAAAATAAAAGTACTTTACTGTTAGTAAATGTTAGGAAAATCCATTTTTATTTCAGTGTAAAAAGATCTTCTGGTGTGAAACTTAAAATTCCAGTGAATAGATTAATGCAGCTAAAAAGGACAAATTCTCTAAAATGAATAATTGTTGTGTAATAAAATGTCTTAAGAATTTTTGGATTTAGAAAAGAAAACTAACAATTGATAGTAACTGATAATGTGAATCAACTCCTCTTTAAAATAAATCAGAAAATCTGGATTAAAAAAAAAAATCCCTGAAATTATTGCATTTACCTTGAAAAATGCTACTGAAAATAAAGTAATGCAGATTTAGAAATTAAAAGAAAAAATATAAGGACAGAAAATTATGATGTGATTTTAAAAGATTACGTTTTAAAGAGTTTTCCTTAAAGGAAACAGTGGAAAGTAAATGATTTTCAAAAAACTAAAAGTCTTTTAAAAATAAGTCTTATAACAGATGTGACTTAAAGAAAATACTTAGTGAAATAAATAATTATGGCTTAAGAAAACAAATTTCCTCTGAAAACATGTGGAACTTTTTAAGAGAAGCAAAATTTATTCCAAAATTATAATTTTTAGAAGACCTTGAAATAATAAAATACTCTTTAAAAATATGTTAATTTACTTTTGTGATGATATTTATTATTTTTAAAAATCAGTTAGTTTCCTCAGAAATTACAGGAATTTAAAAAATCTTTCAAATGAATTTATTGTACATCAGAAAGTAGCTAATCATTCACCTTTTGAAGATAATTAATCTGAAATGACTGTTTGATTTTGAAATAAAATGGTTAAATACGTAGCACTGAAAACACGTTAATGAAGTTGTAATTCTCTCTGTTGGCTTTTAAAGGCACTAATGAAGGATAAACCCGAGTTCTTTAAAGTTCTGTCAACATGTCCGTCCTCCTGCTGCAGGTCGGCTCTACGCCATGCAGACCGGCATGAAGCTGGACAGCAAGACTCCGGAGTGCAGGAAGTTCTTGGTGAAGCTGATGGACCAGCTGGAGACGGTGAGTCTTCCTCCTCCTCCTCCTCCTCCTCCTCTCTGTGTGCGATCCCATCTAGGCTGCCAGGGACGGGTAGTTTGGCAAAGTGCAGGTAATTCCTGCCATTAGCTGCACTTTAGCTGGAGATCAGAGTTTCATGGTGGGATGCATTAGGCTCTGCAGGAGGTTGTGTCTTCCTTCATCTAAATCTCCAGTCCACAGAGACTCTTTGAGAACCAGTATAATCATCCTTTCTAACTTTTTGCATCACTTGTGTTGTATATTATATATGTTTATGCAATCCTTCCACTTTATAGTATGTTATGCCTTTTTCTGATCATTTCAATTAAAAATCTTAAGTTTCTTCGGTTAAGTCCTGCAGTCAGAGCGCTGGTTTGATCAACAAGAAACAGACTCAGGACTGGGGTCAGACTGTCAGCTTTTTCAGAAAGGCCACAGAGTCCATTTCACTCTGCAGCCTGTTCAAAATAACAGAAACCCACAATCTGTAACAAGACCACTGATTTTAGGGGAAATTTTTTCTTTTCAAAGAAGAAAGAAGGGGTCAAGAAAAGAGGAAAATGGAAAAAAATAAATAAGAAAGAGAAAAAATAAATGGGTAAGAGAAAAGAAAAATGAAAAATGGGAAAAAGAAAAGGACAATGAAAAAGGAAAAAATAAGGAAAGAAAACATTGTATTTGTTTATCACAAATAATAGAGCTAAGAATATGTGGACAATTTGTTCTGGTAATATGCATTTTGCAAGAATTATGTGGACGGCAGTAAATGTTACCTGATTATTTAAGTACAATACATTCAGATTCTCTGTGCCTGAAATACAATTTATGATGGTTGTTTTTAGATGAATAAGAAATTGTAAAAGGTAAAGAAGTACTGAAGTCACTAAAACCATGTTAAGACGGACATTTTTTTTTTCTCCAAGATATGAATAAACAATTTCTGAGGTTTGTGTTTGCTATGAAACACTTTTATTATTTATCACAACATTCAATAATTTTATCACCTGTTTTCCTAATATTCAGACTTGGCAAATAATTTACCAGTAGTTGTAGTAAACTACACAAGTGTCATGTATGATCTGTAAACCGTCATACAGATACATCTGAGTAATGCTATAATTAAAAGACATAAAACCAGAAGTCATTTAGTTTTTATATTTAAATAGAGATTGTTGACTTCATTTGAATAAAATGTTCTTAAGGGAAGATTCAGGTAAAATATTCTTCATGTGCAATAAATGCATCATAGTTCCAAACTTATTGTTATAAGTAATCATGATTATACAAAATGCTTGTTCAGAGCAATCATATCTGTTTCTATAAAAGGTATTTGGACAAACGATGACACTGGCTGCCTTAACGATGAACATTTCATAGATGGTGCAGGAAAGAAGAATTTCATCACCTTAATCAAACGTCAACTCAAGAGTTTCCACATTTTTAGAGTTTCTGTGCAGCAACTTTTGGCAGTTCTATAAACCGTACATAAACCTGGTCTGTGCAGCAGCAGAAGAGAGAAGAAGAGCTGCAGGACTTTCCTTATTAATCACTCGGAGCCAATTAATGTCGACCCAGTTTACCCTGCAGACAGCTTTTACAGAAGCTGTGGAGATCTTAATAACGTCACAGTCTGGATGCAGAGTCACATCCTCAGCTTTGATGCAGTTCTTCAGTTTTCAGACTCGTTAGCCGTCCTCAGCTATCCGGCATGGTTTTAAGTTTCACGATGCATCACCAAGCTATGATGGACTCCTTTTAAAATTAGGACTAAAAACATCTGGGTTGAATAGAAGAAGTGAGACACATCCGACATGTTTCCATTTCATCAAAGTTGAAGATGACTTTTTGTCTTTTTCCTGCCATTAAAAGAGTTTTACAAATACAAGCTGGGATCTTCCTAGAGAATAAATGAATCGGCGCATTAGCCATCGCAGCTTCTCCCTGCTGACTGGTTCAGCTGGACTCATTAAATCTGTTTTGCTCTGTCATCGTCGGCTCTGGTCTCAGACGGTTCGCTCTCTCTGGGGAGGTAGAAATCATTTGTTTAAAAGCTGGTTTCATTCTGAAGCCCAGACTGCTGTCAGTCACTGAGGTCTGTTTGATTCTGATTAACAGGTGAATCTCAGTACAGACATGAAATGATAAAGTACCATTCTGTCTCATTTTATGTTGTTTTTAGTGATGCGTTGGGTACGCTACTAAAGGAAGTACTTTCTGTTATTTGTGTAAATATGAGCGACAATATATAACTTGTGGAGTTCCTCAAAGCTCCGTTCTCAGTCTGCGTATATTCATCACACAAATTTATATCATTATCAGCACATGGCCAGAGTTCATTACTGTTAATGTGTTATTTTGTAATCTTTTCTTATTGAAATAATCAACAACTAATCTGGTGATCAAATTAGTTGATTACCAAATCAACTAATTGTGCATATACAGTAAATGCATAATGTATATCATATATATATATATATATATATACACACAGTATATACATACATTGTGCATTTAAGATTAAAAACATTTTTTGTCTGTCAAAATCTCTACCCAGAACTCTTCAAGTGATGTAAGGAAAAAAAAATACATCTTTTGCTATTAAATTATTAATCAGTTAATCAAAAGATAGTTAATTGATTAGGAGAATCTGAAGATGACATTTTCTTCTCTTAAATGTTTATCATTATTATTCCATCTAGAGCTGTAAAACATTACATTGGGATATTATTGGTAAATATTGTCTAGATAATATTCCACTGCAGTATATTGTCAAAATTTGCAATATCTGTTTCTTTGAGCTTCAACGTCTTGCTAACTGAGCTCAGAATCTATGACTGCCTTTGCATTTGTTCAAAACATCCACTCCTAATTTGTTTTGATGACCTGAAATATCGAAATATAAAAACAACCAAGAAAGAGCAGACATGTCCAAGGAGTTTGTGTAATAGCTAAAGTCCTTGATGTTTGATGGTTCCGTGATTCAGAACCAGTCTTTGTTTGGAAGAAGTGACCTTCACCTTCCACCACTTTACATGTTTATTGAAATAAGCATCCTAAACAACCTTTACAAATATCTGACTATCGTTGCATTTCCAAAGTGAAGCTGTTTTTTTCCGATGAAACATTAGCTTAACACTAACATGGAATCCAGAGAGAAAGATATTCCTTTGATCCCAGGTTCTTTATGTTCCCTGCATGGTTTTACATTCCTGTGCTGCTTAACACATCCACTGATCAAACCAGAGAACAGAGTATCTATTCAGGCCTCTCAGGGTCCACCTACCGGGGGAAACCAGAGTGGTTTCTTTAGTGCTTTTACTAGAAACCTGAAGCCCTGTTGGACACAGTAACAGAGAGAAAGAATGGAGCTGAAAGGACTGGAGAAAACATGAGTCTGACGTCACACTAGATGGCGCTCACTTTGGAGAAAGCAGTTCTTAAGGTTCTGGATTACTTTCTTTTAATCCTTTCTACAATATATAAAAACTTCCATCCGCCAAACTGATTGGAATGTGGACCGGATTACGTTCTGAATTCCTTTTTGGCACCAAACGGTTTTAATCTGCAAGTTAAACACCAGATTACAACAAATCAGCCAACAGGAAGCTAAGATCAGAGTTTTTCCACCGACTGTGTGATGTTTGTTTTGCAGATGAAGAAGGAGCTGAATGAAAACGATTCCATCACTCAGGAGGTGGTCGGCAACGCTCACATCGAAAACTACGCCTTAAAGCTGTTCCTGTACGCCGACAACGAGGACAGAGCAGAACGGTTCCACAAGTAAGGAAATGACAGAAGACGATTGGTTGATAGGAGACGACGCAGGCCGGTCGGGCTGCTCCGCGATGTCAACACTTTGATTATGATGCGTTTGCTCTGTCAGATCAGCACAGTTTGCTTCTGAATCCGATGATGTTTGTTGTCCAGCTGTTTACTCCACCAACCACCGCCACATCTGGCTGCGTTTTATGCTCACGGCTTTCAGACACAACATGCTCTCGCGCAGCATGACTTCATGTTTCACGTCCTTTGAACCTTTCGTTTCCTAGCAACAGGCGGTGTCTCATGCAAAGACTTTTCACTTCAGACCACATGTTCAGGTCTACATGTAAACAGTTGTGTCAGGTTACTTAGTTTATACGTGAGCTTCACTGCAGCAGTCTGGAGACTTTTACTTCCTGTTTCCTTCACAAAACAAAACATTTGATTACAGGGCGCCGTTAGCAGCTCTGTGTTACAATACTTCCAGGACTGTAGCTGTGTGTCCATTGACCGTGTTGTTGCACAAATTGGAATTACAAAAATAAATTTGTTTAATGGAAATGCAGCAATTTTGAAAAAGAAAAGTCACATTTTTCACTGCAAAGTTTTTGCACTAGGAAACGCCTTTTCTGCATCACCTGAGTCATGACCAACAGCCAGACGTTATTGCTGGCAGAAGAGACAAAGACAGCAACAGGAAGTGGTCATAGGATGACGGCGTGGCAAGATTTTTAATCACTTATCATGTGAACGAACTTATTCATGTGATTTTAATTGACTTTCTTATTTAATGAAAACACCAATTGGAGAATTGTGTTTTTTCAACACTAGCATAATATAGACACAATTTTTATGGACATTCATAATGGAAATGCAGCTAATTTTGACAGATGATGCCAAAGGATAGAAGAGTGTGGCCACATTAAATTGAGCTTATCCACACAAACACCTCTGACAAATGATTTGTAGATGATGCAAAAAACAATAATCACCTTTTTTACATTAAAAAAGGCAAAAGAGGAAAATGAAGCATATAAAATGGAACACAAAAACACACAAGCTTGTGTTTCTACTCAACTTAGGACTTTTTATTGACTTCCATTCATTTTAGTAACTGCATTTATGCCCAACCCAAACATTAACTTCTACCATAGCCAGTATATTGCTAACCATAAATTTTAACCTCAACTCACACTATACCTTTAACCATAATCCCTAACCCTGAAAGAGAGACTCCATCACATCAGGACTGGGCTCTGCTCCCCGTAAGGTCCATCAGTCTTGAGAAGGTCAGTGAATAAGCTCCTAAATAGGCTACAGAAATGACTACATATATATACAAGCATTTTGGTGATCATTACTGCACCTACCTTAAAAATATTGTGTATTGGCAGAGTTAAGTAATGCTGTGGAATAAAACCAGTTTGTCCCATTTCCCTGCCAGGAGCAGGTCAAAGGTCGGATGTCCAGAGTGAGAGATGCCTTTTATGATGCTTTTAAACTTCTAAATCCAACCAGGGCCCTGTGCAGCTCCCCCAGTATGGAGAGAAGGCATCCAGTGGCCCTCTGAGATCACAACTATTTCCACATTATAACACTGCCGCCACCATGCTTTCATTCATTACCCATCAGGAGACCTTCCAAATGTTTAGCAAATGTCTTAAGGGTTTCTTATGAATTAATTCTGTGGCCACTCTCCAATAAAGCTTTGCTGTTTTAAATGTGCAGCTTAATTTACATTTCAGCTCTTGAATAAAAGAAAATAATTGTAAAAAGCTCCCAAAACTTACCTAAATCTAATAAATTGTTTATGGAAACTTCAGTAAAACCTCTATAAGATCTTATAGATTGGTACTTCCATCCCTAAAACAGATCAGCCTCTCTCTTGTTACCAACACAACTGAAACATTAATGAAAGCCAGGCCAGGTGGGTTGGATTTCCCTCCTAATGGTAGCGGTAGGTGTGAGGGGCAAGCAGCAGGTTGTACAGGATGAATAGCATCAGAGATGTTGTCAGTGTAAACAGGCAGTCAGAACCGTTCTGTTTCCTGCAGCTGTGTTTAACAAGATCAAGTCACATTTCTGCTCCGCTGAACGCAAACAACCTGCAGTTTAATGAGAAGCAGCAGGCGTCTGCAGTGTGTTTACACAAAGGCACAAATAACCCGTCATAAATAAACAGAATTATATTCAATCTGAAGCTCAGAAGTGAGTTGGTAGAAACCCAACCAACCTCTGATGGAGTTTATTCATTCTTCTCGTCTTCATTCTGCTTCCATGATGGGACAAACTCGGATGTTTATATCCACTTTTAACCTCCATGAACATCATTTACGTGGCGACATTTCAATGTTTTATTTGCGCTGGTATTTTGTAATGTGCCATTCTGATCTTGTTCAAACTTATTTTCTTTTTTGTTCAAATCAATCCTTAATAATAAGGATTAGTCATAAAACTTAATAGCTTATGAAGCTCAACGTTAACATGAAACAATGATGCATTGAAAGTTTAACTTAAAATTGATCAGATACATGTTTTAACTCTACAACAATGTTAACGAGACACTTTATTTATTCTCTCACCAACTAGTCTCACAATAAGATCTTTATCAGTTACATATAGCTTTTTTACTCTTCAGAAGGACATAAAATCGCTTTATATAAACAGTCAAATATCTAACCAAAAACATCTCCAACATTTTTACGCATGCTTCTGCACTTTGTTGGGTCTTGGCACCCAGCGTGGCTAATGGGATCGTCATGTCTGAATGTCTCCCTGCAGCCTGAAGTCGGAGCATCCGTCACATTGAACCCCCGACCAACACTTTGAAGTCATGTAAATGAGAGCAGTTTTCCACTAAAACCCAGAAAACCTCTAGGCGTTGAACGGCTGTGATGCAGCAGCCGACTGCCTGACAGAAAAAACTGACTGAAATGGGTCGAAACTTAAAAGCTTGTGAAGTTTGACAAGAGATTTCTATTAGCTTCCAGTTCATGAAGCCATTTTGTTTTATACTTAATGGGATATGAGATGCTAATAAAACTAAAAGTGTCTGTACTGATCTGTTGATCATAAGAAATTCAACATCTCTGTCCACAGATTGCTGAGGCTCAGAGCAACATGTTGCATCACAAAACGAGGCTGCAAAGTCCAAACCTGAAGCATCCTGAATGTCTTTGAGCCAAAATGTTGCATTTTAGGCATTTGTCTGCTTTTTCTGAAGTGGGAACAGCAATGTTTGAGGTCTTTCTTTTTTAGTTTAAAACCCTCAAAACTATTTCAGTTCCAGCTGTGGCGTCTGCTGCGGGGCCAGAGTAATTTGTCTGTATTTCCACATCATTTAGCAGATGTTTCTTTTCAAAACAGCTTCTAAATTAAGAATTTATTCATCCAATAAACACATCGGCCAGTTTAACAGCTTCTCAAACAAACACACTGAAGGACAATATACAACGTTGCTCTTTTTAGGTCTTCTGTTTCTTTCACGAGTTTTGGATTTCTCATTCTTCAAGTGCAGTAGAAAACAAACTTTTTTAAAATGTATGGTGTTACGTTTGTTTTCCATGTATTGTATTGTGTGTATTGTACTGGAGTTAAAAGTTTGGGGTGAACATTAGGGTGATGGGAAGGAGGCCTTAATGTATCTGAATCAGTAAAACACCAGAAGAAACATGAATAAAATGATTGATCTGACGTCTTTTTCTTTCTGCAGGAACATGATCAAGTCCTTCTACACCTCCAGCTTGTTGATGGACGTTCTGTCTGTTTTTGGGGAGCTTTCAGACGAGGTGGGTGAGATGAGACAGCAAAAAAAACAAAACAACCTGCGTCATTTCATTCTGCTTTGAGTTATCAAAAGAATTTCCCCCCATTCTGTTAGATTTAGAACACAATTATGGATCAAACGGAGTAAAGGCACAAACAAAACCCAGCTCTATTTATCACTTAAAACGCTCTCAGACTGTCCAATGTTATCATTGTTGCATTTGATGGTCAACACATTATCTGCAGCTGGCAGGCGATACTATCTCAGCTGTTTGTTGTGAAAGCTTTGACTCGTGTTTTGAAAAACTAACTTCCCACGATCATTTTCATTCATCCTCCCATTAATCTGTGCAGAGTGGTAAGCAATTACCAAACTCCTGCTGCTCAGCCAAACTACCCGACGTGATCAGAGCCAAACATGTTCAAAGATCCTGACATGTCCTGCTGAATTCTGTGATAAATGGTGGGCAAAGGTGTTGGACATTAAATCAAAAGGAGCAATCATGACAAACCACAGAGAGGCTGATTAACGGGGAACTGTTGGAGTGTTTGCAACAGGAAGTGCTGTTCTGTCCTCACTCATGTCAGGAACAGCAGCAGCATCAGATCTTCACCTGACGTACAAACCAGAACTTTAACATCTTTGTTCTGCTAACTTTTAATGGCTAAATAAAGAAGAGCAAATGAGTCATTTCTTCACTCTGGCATATTTATCAAAGGATCGAATGGATTTCTGCAGATTAACTTTACGTACTTTAAACTTTATCCGTCTTAGCTTCTAATTACATTTAAAGTAGCACAAATATTAAATAGGGAGTGAAAGGCAAACGATCCTTCACGTCACATTAGCTTTAGGATTATTTCAAAACTGAATCGATCAAGTTAAAAAGTACAGATGAGGAATTTCAATTCTCCCTGTTCAACCTGAAGCTTACATTTGAATCTAAAATGTTTCTCCATTCCTCGTCTTCCTGCTGAATATTTCAGATGAAACCTGAAACAACCACAATGACATCATCATAACCGCTACTGTCTCTAGAGAAGCAAATATTGCATCAGCCAACATTTGCAAAAATGTGAAGTACAGTGCATTGGTAATGTTTGGTGGAATATTTAAAAGAATGATGTAACCAGACAGAAACAAAATTAATGTTGTGCAAATTCTGATGTTTTAGAGACTTTGGGGTCACAAATGGGGTCTCAGGGCTGTTTTTGTTGGAGTTTTTGCCGTTTTTCTTAATTTGATACAGTTTTATGGGGAAGAGGATATTTTTTTTAAATGTTTCCAATAATTATGTGCTTCTGTCTTCATGAGGCCTGCAGACTGTTATAATGGTAGTTTTGTTTTAGGTAAAACAAAGTGAAAACTCCTCTGTTTACATTCATATTCAAATTCTCCATTAGTCGTGGCTTAACGGATGGATCGGTCCATTAATAGTGTGTGTGGCTGAAGAAAACAAAGCTGGACTCTCTCCTCCTGAGTCATGAAAACATCAGCTGAACTCTTGTTTTGTTCACACCGTTCGACTCAGACAGGAACGCTCTGTGACTCGGCCGGCAGACGCTGGTTTCTGCTGTCGCACTGCGCTGATGTTCTGGTTCTGGTTCGGCTTTTTCAGCAGAGCTTTATGTCTCTGATGATTTTCTGGTTTTAATCCTGAAGTTGCAGCCTTCACAGATTTTATCCTGTCCAGAGTGTGAAATTAGGGGCAGTGTGTGAGTTGCTGTTAGCATGTCTCTGCCTGGATCAGGACTTAAATAATTGGTTAATCAATGCAAGGATTATGAGGTTTTAGTTATAAAGATTCTGGTGCTATTTATGTTTTTATTGTTTTTGTCATGAAATTACATAGCAGCCGGTTTGTATAGTGATTCTCTTCCTTTCTGTGGAGCTGCAGGAGCCAACAATGCTACTCTTTCAGCATGGAAATCAGAATTTTAATAGGTTTGTTTGATGCAAAAGAGGATTTTTAACAGTTATGTTAAAAATAATTGTATTCACTTCTGTCTCTACAAACAGCAAAACTTTTGCATTATTTATGGAATATTTGCAGGTTTCTTCATAGAGCATATGTAGCTCTACCAGGCTATCCAAGCTGCTTTTTTTTAGAAATCTCAGTATCTCAGCTTGGAAAGCTGAAAGGGGCATAATGTTACTTAATATTATTGGGTGGTATTTGCAAAACTGCCAATCCAGGAGCAGCATTCATTTCTCTTGTTGCTGATTTGTTTTACCTTCCAGAGACACGATGAGGAAGTTAAGATATTAACTTATGCAGTAGTGGTAAAACAGTTTCTAATGTTTAAGGTATATTTGGTGTTTTAAATGATTAAAGTAGGCAGCTAAAAGCATTTTAGAGATGCGCTCAAGCATTTGGTACTTTTAAGCTAGGTGCTAGCTAGCTTTGCTGGTGGTTATGGAGAGAGAGAAGTAGAGAGTATTGGACATTACCCTGTCCCCTTCCCAAGCAGAAGAGACATCTTTTTTAAAGAATATCTTCTCCATTAGTCACCTGTTACTTGAAATGTTCACATGAAAAGTCCTTTCCTTCCCTTTTTTAGTTTCATATCACATCAGTGTTTCTTTCCCTGCTGGAAATGACCAACTTCAACCTTTAGACATACCAAGGTCAAACAAACACAGCTCTCGTCCAAAACTCCATTGTTTCTGTAAAACATGGCACTTATCTGGAAGAAGCAGGTGTTTCTACAGTCGCTCTTATCAGCATCACGTCGGTGTGAATGTGTCCGTCTTGGTCCTTTTTACCCCTTCTGCTCTTTTTCCCACATTCCAAACATCCACCAACACTAAAAAAGAGCAACTGTGATGTTTTAGAGTGATACCTGCAGGACTCCAGTAATTAGGCCACAGTTTTATATCGCCTGTTCTCCAGAAAATCCCTTTTATTATAGGAGTGACACAGAAAGCAACTATTTAAGGCTTATTACAATGAAAATTTGCCTCAAAGTTGGTATGATGGAAGACATCCTTACATTAGGATCCGTCTTAGTAAAAGGCCTAGTGTAACTCAAAGACCTGAAGAGTTGGTAAAAACTTACAATGATCGACCAAACACCCAGAAACCGTCTCTGTCCTTAAAATATCCTCAGGGTTGAGATTTATGCTGAGTTTGGCAGTGAATGGTGCTGAAACTGACTTTATGACATAAGACATAGCCTTTCATTTATAGTTAATAAGAGTGATAATTGCGATAAAGTTCGAACCAAACAAGATTCAGTGATTATCCTTCAGCAATTAATATTTATTCCTTTGTTACACTTTGTTCCAAGACTGACCTCCTACTTGTAAAATATTGGACGTTTTAATCTTTTCCAGAACATCCAGCACCGGAAGTACGCCCGCTGGAAGGCCACCTACATCCACAACTGTCTGAAGAACGGCGAGACCCCGCAGTCCGGCCCCATCGGCATGGATGAGGATGAGGAAGCAGGTGAGATCCTCTGATACAGTCCTGTTCCTCCACAAGGCAAACACCCAGTCCCATTTCTTTAAGGAACACTTCCTCAGATGACGGGGTTTAATCTGTGTGTGACGGTGTGTGTTCAGTCTGGCATGGCATTGTTCTGGTTATCAGCTCTCAGGAGCGGGAAAGGCCTGCAGTCAGAGGTGTAGCCTCTGAAAGATTAGGAGAGTGTGAGGGCTAGATTAGTCATGTAATACGTTCTCACAGGCAACAAGTTTCTGCTTTTTATATAAACAACTCTTTTTTTTTAAGAATTGGATCTAAATGTTTTAGCCTTAGAAGTCTCTTTTTTTTATTGCGTGAATAAGAAATGACTTAAAAGAAAAAAGAATATCAGTTTCAGATCAACTCTGACCTTTGCTGCCTTGAAAATCAATGAACTTTTATGCAGGTTTACACCATAAAACTTAACCTTTTAAAGAAAGAAAGCTTTGGAAAACCCCTTTGTTTGAGCTCATACGACAAGATATGCCCAGTAACAACCTTTAAAGCTACTGTTTGGGCAACTTTTTGTTGGGGGAAAATGGACTGGAAACTCGATTCTGCAGAAAGTAATTCAAAAGATAAGAATCATTTAGCAGAGACTCATTGTGACCTCTACCCACACACAGTGGACTAAATTTCTTGACAAAAGACAAAAAAGCAACTTTAACACTCAGTTGAAGTACCAGAGGTGTTTGTAAATATAATTTCAGGACTTTTTCCGACATTAATGTGACCTAAAAGACACAAAATCACCCTTAATGTGTTACTTTGTCAAAGCACTTTTTTATTTGCCTTACAACGCCGAGTGTTTTTGGGTTAACCACCTGTTGGACTGCCAGGACGTCTCATGTGCTCATCTGTGTTCACACCAACCAGCAGATTCTCAGTTGCTTTGAGTCGTTGTTGTGCTGAACAAAGACTTTCCTCTTACAGTAATTTTGTTTCTGGTAGAGTTTTTACCGATAGAGACTGGTAATATTTCACCTATCTTTGTTTTGACCACAGTACAATTTCCCAAAAGGTTTGTTTTACTGTCCTGCACCGCAGCCCAGATATGAGACAAATACACAAGATTTTCATGATTTTTCTTGTTTTGTATCCTTATCCTGACTGTTACCCTTTACCAATCAGATCCCTCTGAGGTATTTAAAGGTAAAATGTCAGTAAAAAGTTGCTGAACTTTATTTAGGGTTAATCAGAGGTCCTTTCACCTTTTGCTGCAAGGCAACGATGCTGCCAATGGCCACTGTGAGTCTTTTTAGCCTATTCAACATTTTAAATCACATCTAGCCACAGAAATGCACATCAGTATCATTATTCTTTCAGCAGACAGATCATGTAAGGAAGCAGCATCACATTTTAAGCTGTAAGAGATTCCTGAGACCAACCAGAGAACCCAACACAAACTAAGCAAGCAACCTAATCCACTAATTGACCAACCAACCAAGAAATCCAGTAAGCAACTTGACCCAACCAAGCCAGCTAACATTGCTAACGCAGCTCCAACTAAACCTAACAAAATAACCCAAACCAACCAGGTTTGATCTAAAATGTTATTATCATAGCATGAATCTTCTGCAACTTTTCTTTCTGTTTGTCAAACTGAAAAGGCCAACATGTTTCTGACCCGCTTGGTCCAGTTTGGGTTTCTTTTTTTATCCTGGATTCTTCCACTGCTGATTTATTAGTTGATGGAAAATCCCTAAGACCTTTTTTGGGTTAGTTGTGTGTTTCTTTAATGGCTGTGACAGACTCACTTTAAAATAGCCCAGATGGTTGTGTGTTATCACAGAAAACATGTAAAAGAGTTGAGATTGTATCAAGGAGCACAGCAGACTGTTTGTCTTAGGATGTTGGAGGCCTAGATGGATCAGAGTGATTCAGGAGTTTAAAAACCTTCTGGGACGGTTAAGTGTGAACGGATTAGTATTCTGTGTTTTCATTGGGACCGTGAAGCATTGTAATCACTGAATCATCCCAGACCCTGATGACTTCACCCAACATTGAGCTTTTCCTTCAACCCTTGGGAATCTGCAACATCTGTTCTGACTTTCTTAGTTCATTATAAAAGTTTGATATTCTATAAAAAGCCTCTTGGGAACAGAACCAGACATTTGTTTTGACATAAGCACGTTTGGACTGAAACCTGTTTCCCTCCCTGGAAGAGGAAACTTGCAACATGCTTCTTAAGTCAGTGAAATTCCTCCCTGAAACAAAGCCCATCTGCTGGGCCACACTCACTCAGGCCACATACATTTGGGTTTGTCTGACCCCAAAACATGGCCGGTTTACAATGACGTCAACTTGTCAGAAAACACCCCAACGTCTGCTGGTGTTACCATCTCACTTTAACAGCTTGTGTTTTTTCTCTTCCCAGAATGCTCTGTTGTCTCTCTGACAATGATGACATCATGGTAGTTCATTCCCACTAACTTATAGCTGATGTTATTGTCTGCCTCGCCCTTGTCTGAGTATTTTACTGAAGGTTACATTTTTTTTCATTGGACAGTGTCTACAACTGTCCATGCATAGTTGGAGTCCGCCAACACTGAAGAACTCCTCTTAAAACACTTATAGCTAATTTTAGTAGTTAAAACACCAAATATGTTAGTATTTGTTGAGGAAAATATACATATTAATGAAAAGTTTCATGGAGATTAAGGCTGCTTTCACACAGCAGGCAAGTGTGACCCAAATCATTTTTCTGCTCTATTCTCAACACTCTTCAAAAAGCAGAATATATCTCATAAAATGTCTTAAAATATGTTAGTCATCACCATTATGGTCTTTCACACTTAAACCCACATTCTTATAGTACAGTTCTTTATTACGTTGGGAAAATTGTACCTGAAGCAATGTTTCGTCTCAGAACGGTTCTTGAAAGTCCTTGCTAGGTTTCATTTACCAGTTCACTTACGGCTTTAAAATGGAGATATTTTAGTATATTTTATTTTATTGAGGTGTTTTGAGAATAATTATGAATGTCATAAAGCTGATTTATTATCTCATCAGCGACGCTTCAGCTCCAGGCCCCATTCCTCTTCTGAAATATATTTCTGGTTATATTGCCATGAATAGAATTTAAACAGTTTGACTGAATTCCATATATTGAAACTATTTCACCAGAACCCATTTTTTACTTTCCTGCCTCCTGATGGGCTTTTGGAAAAGAAATAATCTGTGTTTGGATCGAGTGAGGATGAGGAGTTTCGCTCCCTCTGCAGACAGACAGGCTCTGTAGGAGGTCCGTTCATTTCTTTGACTCAGTGACTCGTCTTAGTTTTAAGGACAAACTCTGGGAAACTGGCAGTGATGTTTATCATCAAACAATCTTTTTCAAGGCGCTTTTAAATCATC
The DNA here is from genome assembly GCF_002775205.1 of Xiphophorus maculatus. NCBI lineage: Eukaryota > Metazoa > Chordata > Actinopteri > Cyprinodontiformes > Poeciliidae > Xiphophorus > Xiphophorus maculatus. The sequence goes on from NC_036457.1 coordinate 3,641,429, forward strand.
CTACACACTTGGAATCACTTGTTTGACAGTTTTTGGACATTTTAATCTTCATAAACTGGAACTTAATTTATCGTGACAACAATAAATCAAAATTTATCACCATAATTGATAAACAATGCGATAAATTCATGGAGACTTTTTAGTTTTTAGGCCTTTCCCCCAGTTTATTTCTGGTTGAGGACGAATGCTGTATATATGTTCTCATGCTTCTCGCCATATGATGACTTCTCACCATAAATAGCATCATGACGTCAATGTTTACCTGCTGGAAAGCCAGAAGGAAACTTGTAGACAGACTGCTGGAAATGCAACATGTTGCTCGAACACAAATGTTCCTGTGGTAACCAGGACCAATAACACCTCGTTTCTGTTTCTGCAGCCCGGCGGTGGAAGTTGTTTCCTTTCTTCGGTCCCCTACCTCCACCCTCCATCCATTCCTTTCCTCTTGCTCAACACGTCCCTTTCCCAGCCAATGGAAAGTCAGAGCGGAGCTGCGGGGAGACAATGGTCTTTCTGTAACCACCACTGATATATTTGTGTGGTGGAGGGAGTGGGAGCCAGAATGTGTGTTAAACACAGTATGCTGCTCTCCAGAGGTTAATTAACCCACTTACACTGAATCCTATAGAAACGGGGCTCAGTTCCTGCTTTAAAATGCACAGAGAGCTGCTGTAGTTGAAAAAACGTAAAAGAAGCAATTCTAATCAGTGAAAAGTCAAAGCAGATTAATATTAGAGCTACTGGCAAAGATGGGAAAATCTACAAACTTGGTATAAATAATGAAGGCTGTTTAAACAAGCCAATGTGTTTTCTTTCTGCCTCTCAGACTTTGGAGTGGAAGGTTTCTCAGGACAGAGCTTCTCACATGGAGGCTCCTTCAGGGCAGATCTTCCCTCACAAAACCAGAATCAGGATCAAGGTCCAGCTCCAGGTATCGGCTTTGCACAGGATCCGGGATCAGGTCCAACGGGCCCCCCTGCATCCAACTACAACAACATCCAGATCCCACCAGGGGCCCACGCACCAGCCAACACTCCGGCAGAGCTGCCTCCTCCTTCAGGTACAACACTAAACCCCAACACCTGCTGAAGACTTTACACTCCAACCAATGAGTCATATGAAGTTACGTTTCTCTATTCTACCCCAAAATTTTCTTCCTATTGCATAACATTTTCTTCCTATTATGTTGATATCTGAGATAGAAACATAATAGGAAATGTTTTCAATAGACAACCAAACCAGTGTTTACAAACCACAAAGACTAAATAAATAGTTTAGGATTAATGAAACTAAAACCACATGATTAAAAGATTTTAATCTCATGAAACATATTTTACAAGATCCTCTACATCACATGTGTCAAACTCCAGTCCTCGAGGGCCGCAGTCCTGCAACTTTTAGATGTGCCTCTGCTGCACCACACCTGAATAGAATAATTAGGTCATTAGCAAGGCTGGGAGAACTGATCTACACAAGGAGGAGGTAATTAAGCCATTTCCTTCCAGCATTTCGTACCTGCGGCACATCTAAAAACTGCAGGACAGTGGCCCTCGAGGACTGGAGTTTGACACCCCTGCTCTACATACTAGGGGTTGAACGACTACATATTTTTTAAGGTCGACTACATCATGATAATAGTCGAGTCGATGTCGACTAGTCGCGGTGACGTCATAGTGACGTAAGCGCAAAAACCCTTCACAACTACTTGGAGGCTTTATTAGCTATTTTCACGGCAAATATTGACACCCCCCCCCCCCCCCCCCCCCCCCCCCCCCCCCCCCACACACACACACACACACACACACACTCTCCCCTTCTCCTGCTTTTACTAAGTCTATTATGGAGATTCTTCGTGAGCAGCGGGGAAAAGTTTGTTGCACAAAGTCGGGTCTGACTTTTTTTTTCTAAACACCGGCTGATGCTGATGATCTCTGGATAGTTACTATAGGAGTCAAATTATCACACTGACTACATGGTGCTTTTGGAACATCACAAGCCAAACCTGTTATGAACGGATCCCGTTTGGTTACAGCTGAATTCAACGAAACCACCTGCTTCTCCTCCGCCCGATGCGCGGCAGGAAGCTCTGCTGACTCAGCAGATTGAACGATTTAAGATATTTTCTAGTCAACGTCAACATGATAAAAGTCGAGTCGATGTCGAGTTGACTAGTCGTTGTGACGTCATAGCAACGCAAGACGCAAAGCTTTGGAGTAACGTACAGGCTTTATTACCCGTTTTCACGGAAAAATACGGCATTTACACAGAACAGCAACAAGTGAAACAACAAAACATCGGGATAGTTTATGATAAATAATAAGTTGCTGGGAAACCAACATTCAAAAAGGAAACGCACATCTTTTAAATGGCATGTAAAAACAATAAAAAGAGGTGGCACGGGGGGGGGGGGTAAATAAAGTTCACTCGCTGTCAATATTCTCTTCGCTAAGAGTTGTTGGGGTTTTTTCTTGGTTGACATGTAGGAAAACAAGGGCATCAACATGAGCCGGATGAAGGCTTGCCCGCTTTCTCGTAATGGTATTCCCAGCGAGAGAGAAAATCCTCTCGCTGGGAGTGCTGGTTGCCGGAACAGCTAAATATTTTCTGCTGAGGTTTGCCAGACGGGGAAATCTGCCCTGGTTGCTGGCCCACCACTGCAGCGGGTTCGCCATGGTGGGGATCTGCGGTAGCGAAAAAAAATCAAGGATTTCTTCGGCAGCAGTGGTGCTGTGTGCTGCTGATCCCCTGTAACTCTGGTAATGTGGCCCAAAAAGTTGCAAAAAATCTTCTTCACGTGTGACTTTTTTCCCGGTCACCGGCTCGCTCTGATCGGGCACGTCCTCCACCTCCTCCCCTTCCTCTCCTACAGCTATAAATAAAATAAATAACGCTAAGTTCATAAATTTTCACTTCATTTGGACATTATAGACTAAAGTTATCGTAAACTGTTCAACCTAAATCAACAGCTGTCATTACCGCAGATCTTTATTTAATCAGCAACATAACATCATAATGTATTAGTTAGATCGTCGTGACAAAGACACTCGCGAGCCGGCTAAGTGACATCCTTAGCGGGAAGGGGGCGAGTTTTAGACGGCTCGTGTTTTGTAGTGGACTGCAGCTGCAACTCCATCTCCTTTTAAAAACACTGTAAAACCACAAATATGCATCCATCTACATATCATTTAAACTAATGTATTAACTTATTTTTCTTGTGTCTTGTGACCTATACTGTGCTGTCAGATCAGCACAGGCTGTCACCACCGGCAATCACATGACTGCGACTAGTCGACATGAAATGTAAAAACTCGCGAGACGTCCTAGAGTCGACTAGTCGACTAGTCGACTAATTGGTTCAACCCCTACTACATACACAATAAAATTGTGTCCCTCTATAATAATTTGCTCATAATTGGCACAAATTTAATCAAAAACAACAATATCGAAACACAACCGTGAGGTACCCCAGCATTGAATGCTGATGAAGTGAATTAAAGCAGAAAGTGTTTTTAAAACAAAATTTGATCTCACGCTTTTTTATTTTTTATTTCTTACAGTCAGATTAACAGTGGACCCCCATCTGTTTGTGACTCAGTATTCATGGATTCATCTATTCATCTATTTCTTTGAAACATAAAGCAAATTAGTTGTTGAAAATTTGCCTGTTCGCAGAGTATATCTAAAATATTCAAAAGAAAGTGCAGTTTTTGAAGCTGAAAATACAAAGACAGAATATTACCATTCTCCTGGCTGGTGTTTGCATTGGTATTAACAAGTGTTTCTAGAAAATACTTAACTATTCATGAATTTCAGGTATCGGCAGGCGGTTGCGGTCCCTAACCTCTGTGAACACCAGAGGTTGTTTTTATGGAAATTCATTCATTTTTGAGATTTTAAAAGAAACTTTTAATAAAATTAGGCGGTTTTACTCTGTCTTGACTGAATCAAATCTTAGTTGGAAAGCTGGGGCTGCTTTGGTTTATTCAAAGTTGATGAATCAGATTTCTTAGAGATCCCCCAAGGTTCTCTCCTTGGGTTACTGAATATCTGCTTGACCTGAGTCTCGTCTCTCCTGGATTTTTTTTTACGGTTTCTTAGAGACAGAACGTTCGGTTCCAGTTTATCAGGTGAAGGTTTCTTTTACCTCTGACTCATCCTTTATGTTCGATTTGCTCAGATTTCTGTTTTTTTAAGGATCTGCTCACCATACTGATGTGTGCAGATTTTGACAAACAATATTTGGATTTCATAACTCTGACTTCAGTGTTTATGTGAGTTCAGATGTCAGGTATTGCCTCATCTCAAGCTGGAATTGATTCACTCGACCTCAGAAAAGGAGGATAATGAGGCAGCAGTTCCAGGTTTTTCCTTGTTTTTCATGTACCAGCAAAAGAAACTGCCTTGTAAATTAATGGGTTTAATCTGTTTTCAGTTTTCTGGCATTAAAGTTAATATTCCCTCCACAGAGACTCTTCAACAAACAAGTGTGTGTTTTTATGAAGTTGAAGAAGTGGCTCAGCAGTGAAAGTTGTTTGCTAAATATTCACTGCATTATTTCCATCATTTATGTCGACTTTCTGGGTGACAGAAAATGCAGTTTAGTTTCTGAAGACAAAGGAAAGATTCCTGAAGAACTGCTGCAACACACATGCGAAAGAAGCTTAATTTATTGTCCCATTAGGCAACATTTGACATCCGGTTTAGCTAAAGAGAACAGCTTTCTGCACTGTGAGCTGGCACAAGAAGTGCAAACACTCACTTTGTTGAGTTATTGTCTGGCTGGCATCTCGTCAGACATGTCTGCAGAGAAAAAGTGTTGATTAAGATTAAAGAGTGTCAAAGGTAAACGTGGAGCTCGTCCAATCACACTAAGTGCTAACAGACAAGGTGTTTCTTCCCTCTGAAAATGAGACGGATGCTGAAGAACTGTTATTTGTGCCTTGAGGCCCTCAAAAAGGACAGAGTGTCTTTTAGTGCATTAATTTAGAAAATGCAGTTCCAGAAAAAGATTACCCAGGTTTTTCATAGATTTGTTGTTTTCCACAGGGTTCAAGTTTACAGTAGCACAATGCCAGGGGGGAAAAGTATCACCAATAGGGATTTAAGTATATTTTTAATTGCAGTGAACTACCTCCTTTTGCTGATTTTCTGTGGAATGTGACTTCTAGTTATTCATGGAAAATTTTTGATTTTTGTCATAATGCATTTCTAAAATATTCTAAAGAAAATAGGCAGTTAAGTGTTTTTATGGGGGCTCTAAAGTTTTCCTGGATTTCAGCTGTTGGCAAGTTAAAGGTGAAACAAGTGTAGCTTGTTTGGAAGTGTTAAAGGAGAACGTGTATTCTCTCCCAGCAAAATATGGCAAAATTGTATCTTAAATAGCTACAAAACTTGAGGAGAAATGTTATTTAGACTGATAAGATCAAAGCGGGGATGTATTTAGAGCATATTCGCTTTTACCAACCGACAGGCACAGGAAACATACAGAGCCTTTAAAAGAATTAACACCTTTTACAGTTTTTAAGTTTGAACAACCACAAACTTCAGTGTAATTTTTTGTGATTTTATATGTTAGACCAATTTTGAAGTGAAAGAAAAATTAGGGATTTTGGGATGTTTACAAAAAGAAATAGCCTGTTTTTATTTCAGTCCATTTATTTTTATTCTTCTAGTCATTTGCTAGTTAGTAAACTGCAAGATTTCAGAGTTTCATTAGAGAACAATATAAGGACCAAGAAACGCATCAAATAAGACCAACACGAAACTGTTTGGCTAACATGGAAAACTAAACATGCAGATCAGTCTGAATACAGTTGTCTTGGTGAACCCTGGTGGTGGCAGCATCATACTGTGGGGATTTTTCAGCAGGAGCTGGCAGGATGGTCAGAGTTGGTAGAAAACCTGTTGGGCCTGCAGAGGCCCTGAGACTGAGGTGGAAGCTCACCTTCTAATGTTATTTAGCAGGAGTAATATTATTACCCAACTCTTTGAAAACCTTTTGAATTGTTACTTCGTGATCGTTTAGTGTTTGTCTTTGTTGCTGTTGTCCAGGAGAAGCTGGTAAAGCAATCCCTGCTGCCCGGTCGGTTCCTGCTGTTGACCCGTCACTGCTCAACGCCAAGCAGCAGGGTAAGGATAAAACACACTGATACTGCAGTTGGTTTAAAAACGGTCCTAATAATCTAAAAATGTCTCCAATGGTTCAAACTTTGAGATGTTTTTCGGTTTGTTACATCAACTGTCTGTCCTGAATGATTCAATTCGTGTTATTACAACTGTGGCCTTGAAACATTTCCATTTCAATCTGAATAAGGTTTTTATTCACATGGAGGACTTGACCTTCACCAGAACAGGAAACAAACACAAAAAACTAAAACGCAGAAACAGTCGATCTGAGGTTAATTTGTTTTTTAACTTTGTGCCTGGAACAGGAACTCCTCACAGCTTTCTTCCAGTAAAAACAGCAGGGGAACCTTTAACCTCAGACTCATGTTTAGATGACATTTATTGGCTTTAAAGTTTCACCGTAACCTCAAAGAATTAAGATTTTACCTGTAACAGCTGCAGCATCAGAGTCTTAGTGGAGGGATTTAGTTTCATTGACTAAATCACTTTAAAGCCACTGATTGTTGGTAAACTGCTGCACAGGAAGTAGGGACATTATAACCATCAGTGCCTCCTTACAGTCATTTGATTTTAAGACGTTCCGTATTTTAAATTTGACCTCAAAAATAAAGTTAAAGTGGGAATTTGAGAGAAACTGAATAATACAGTTCATACAAACCGTGTCATAGTTTAGACTCTTTGCTGGCCCAGTCGCTGCCTTTACATTAGACAATCATGCATTTTATGCAGTGACTCTGCCCTGATACATGAAGATAACCATATCCATATGGAAAGCCTGAAGTGTATGGAAGGCCATTTCTGCCATAAAAGAAAAGAAAAAAGCCTCACAGGAAATCACAGTGATAAAGTCATAATTAAGTTTTACATAAAGCACCAGCACAATTTGAAATTGCAACATAACTATGTCTTATTCTCGTAATTATGACTAAATTATGACTAACTTTGATACTTATCATGACTTGAAATTATGACTTGTATTATAATTAGCTTAAAAACTCAAAATGAAATCTAAACATTCTGACCTGTTCTCGTAGTTATGACTTTTGATTCTTACAATTCACTTCAAACTTCAAAATTAATAATTATCACTTCTCAGTGCTCTCAACTTAAAATTGTTTTATTTTCATAATTATGACTTTTTTCTTATAATTCACTGCAATACCAGTTTGACATGTCATAATTGACTTTGAAACGCAAATTATAACTTAAAAACTTTAAATTATTAATTTAAAACTCAGCCATAAGTTCTATTCTGAAAATTGACAATAATTGTCATATTTATTGACTTATTTTCACAATTGTAACTTTTAAACGTGTAATTTCAACTTCCTGTTGGGCTTCTTTTTTCATGGCAGAAATGGGTTTTCATAGAAATATATAAACAAATTAAAAGGTAAAAACCAAAAGAACCGAAACCCTTTGAGTTGGAGACAGAATCAGAAACTCTGATCAAGTTGTGACTGAATGTTGTGAAGGCGAAGGCAGCGGCTGCCTCCTCCACCAGCGGGGGGTTTGGTGAGATGTTCAGGTTTCCGTACAAGACCGTCTTCTCTCTCCGGAACATAGAAGGAGGTGGTGAGGTTCTGCCGTCTGAACGCATCGTTTCAACCACGCCACTGCCTCTTCGTCGCTTCGACTGTGATTAGCAGCTGGTGGCGAGCCACACTGAGGGTTAGTGGTTAGAGTGGAGACGAGCTGATGCTCTGAACACCAGGCATAGGGTTTCTGTAATTTACAGACTGTAGAGCTAAGCTGTTTCAAAAGGTGCTAATTTACCAATGTTTGTTTTTAGATCTGCATAAAAGCAAGTTTTTTTCTTAAGCCTTCATGAAATGTGACCACATGAGAAAGAATCAGATTCCAGTTTGGCTCCAGTCAGATATTTGTTTAATTCTTCAGGAGTTAAGTCAATAGTTTCTAAAACTGGTGGTTATTAAAGATTTGAGGCTTTTTAAAATATTTTTTGTCACTTCACTCCTTATAGAGTAGCGGTCTACATCCTGTGGCTCTTTGGCCAGTCCACTTTTGTTCTTACAAAACCAAAAAGGAAATGGTTTCTTTAATAAACCCAATAAGAAAATATTGTTTTAGGAGTTTTTCTGTGAGCTCTTCTGCAAAATCTGCCTGTAACATCTGCAACAGTGTTTTAAAAGCAAAGAGCTCTTTACACTTTGCTTCCTAGTTTACTTTATTTTCCATATTTATAGAAACTGCTTGCCTTATTCTACCAAATTGTTTTTTTTCTTTTATTTTAAATTCTAAATATAGATTTTGCTTTGGCTTCATAAAACATTTTGCAGTGCATACTTATAAATAATAAAATAAGATTTTCATTGAAAGAAAATGTAACAGTAAGTTTCTTCTGAATTATATAGAATTTCAACAGGTCAAAAAAATAACATTTTTTGTTATAGTTTTTCTACATAAATATGTAAATGTAAATATGCATGTTGGAGTATAATCCAAACCTTGTCCAATGTCAAAAATTGGCAGCAACATTGATTCTGATTGAAAGTCAAAAACGTCATTGAAAATTACATACTTTTCTATTCCAAACATGGAAATGAACATAATTACAACAGATGAAAAATAGCTCATTGGAAAAACAGACAAGTATATTTTGCACCAGGGAATAATTAAAAAAAACTACATAGAAATAGAAATCAAATTGCAGTAGCAGGGTATCCAAAATGCTTTTTAATGACAATCCATGCCACAGAACATACTGAAGAGGCATAGATAATTTTATTTGGTTTAAGAGAAATCAGAAAAACATAATGGATAAAAATTCACTCCAAAATACATAAACACAGCAAAATAATTATAATAAAACATTCAAAGTAGTTCCCAGGAGGGTTAAAACAGTTTTACCTGAATAAGAATATAGTCTTAAAAATGTTAATGTAGCATTAAGCAACAGGTGGGAGAGGGGGAGTCTAACGCTATGCTCCATGCAGCAGGGGAAACTCCTGTCACTGGGAATAATTTATAATAACAGTTTTAGTCATTGTTGAAAACCAACCCTAAATACAATTAATGATCCCAGCGCAGAAGTTTTAAATCGCCTCATTAATCTTCAGTTTCCTGCACAATTTGTGGTTTTCTGCTCTTCCAAAAGAGTTGGAAAAAGCCAAACATAAAGTACTTTGAGACATGCGGTTTGATCAGGAACAACAGGATAACAGCATGTTTACAAAACTGGCTCAGGATTACAGGAAATGTTGCAGCATGTTGGTGGAACCACTGAGGAAGCAGAATGTGAATCAGAAACACCAATCAAAGTTTAAACCGCTTCCAGAAAAATCAAATTTACACGACTGAATCAACATTTTATGCACTTACAGTGACTTTTCTGTCAAATCACACCAGAGCACACACACCAAACATATTAATCCCCATTATATTTAGTCTCTGACATTTTCTTTCCAAAGTGGAATTGAAGTGTCTCTTTAACCTGTCACATCTTCTACATAAAACACGGCAGACCCATAAAGTTTTACTTGTGTGGCCAATAGAAGGTTCCCAGATTCACGGTTTAATAATTTTTTGGATTAAACTTCCAGTTTTCACACACTGAAGGCTTTTTTCAGGCTCAGCTTCAAGCCTGTATCTGTCGGCCTGCCCAACGTTTTCCTAAAGAGAAGGGAAGTCGCCATAGGAACCAGTAACTCTCACTTTTTCTTACTCTGTTGTGGGTTGTCCTTCATTTTATGCCAATATTTTCTGTGGGTGTGTCCAGATTCAGGTGGTTCATCCTTTCAGAAGTGATCGACTATGAAATTAAATGGTTTTAGATTTATTCCCATTGATACTTTGGCATATGTCCTGTCACCTAGCAACCGTGATCATCCTAAATACTAGCTCTTAAAAATGTTTTAGTTTTTTTTATTACTTAAGTAATTAATTCAATTCTTGTTTTTTTGTTCTTTTTTTTTTTTTACCAAAATATATACAGTAAAAAATATGTGTGTGCAAATGACAACAGACTAACATGATCGTTCAAGCTTTTAATTTTTGTTGCACCAGATTCACTTTTTTGTAAAATTCTATAGAAATCCAATTTTTCTACAATTTCTTTCTCAACTTTTAGCTGTTTGAACGTTTGACTCTAATGAAAGTTTGGTTTTCTGGTGCCAGACTGGTAGTTCTGCTCCTTGCTGATCCGTTTGAAGGTCAGTCTCGCTCACGTCTTTGGCCTAAAATAGCCTGAGATGACACAGTTTGAAGTCGTCTTAATGACACAATGCATTTCTCTGAAGAGCTGAGTTTCACCTGCTCAGCAGAATCATTACCTGCACAGAGAGGTGCTACGATTCATTTACACAATTTGGTTAAAATCCAGAGTTACCTGCTGGGAAGCTAAAAGAAGAAACTCAGTTTGCATCTTTAACTTTTTCCTTGCAGAGTGACTTTAGGCGTTAATGACCCAGGCCGTTGCCCTTTAGCCTGACTGCTGGTACAATTAAAAAGAATCTGCCTGTTTGAGGAGCACATTAAGCCCCGGTCCAAGATTTTTAAATGAAGAGAAATGGGTCTCATTGAATCCAATTTAAATGTGTCTAACAGACTGGGGAGAAGAAGCCAATTAAACAGTAAGGATGTGTTTTCTGTTCAGCAGCCCAGTGTGTATTCTCCTCAGGTGCTCTTTACGGCAGGAAAACAAAAACTTTTATTTAATTAGAAGGTTTTTCTTAAAGTGACTTTTGTTGCTTCTGCTCTGGTCTACAAAACTTAAAATTATGTTAAACTTGATTTATTAAATAACTCTTTTCTTTAATGTTATGTCTTTTTCTCCATCATTACCAAGGATGCCTGTACACGTTACTGATCATTCGTAAATCAAAGAAACTGAGCTTTCATATTTGATTCTTGTAGTTTTCTTGTAGTTTTTATTTCTGAGCCACATTTAATTAAATTCTAGTTCGTTATCTCAGAATGTCCGGTTCATTTTGGGAGGTGTGAATGCGCAATCAAACTGTGGTGATGCGGACCAAAGATTGAACTCTGGTCCGCCTACAAACCTCGGTCTCTGTTCGGTTGAAGTGAACTCTGCCGCAGTTTGAATGTACATGTGAATGCCAAGCAGATTGAGACTGCTCCAAAAGCAGACAGTGCAGGGCATTCTGGGTAAATACAATCAAAAGAAGTGGACAAGTCTAGAGCTAGCTGGAGAAATGGCTCGTGATCTTTATCCAACGACAAAAGAGAAATCCCACAAACACTAACATTTAACTAAAATTAAGATTAAGCAGCTATTGTTTTAGTTGGAGAAGCCCAGTGATGTTGTAATGGTCATGCTGGAGGTTCTGCAAATCCCACTGGGTGTTTAAATCAGCATTCTTTAAGACTGCTGGGAACCCAAGGATTTACATAATTTAACACCAAAATTAAAATGTGGTAAGTGATGCAAACTGATCCTCCTGAGGAGAAAAGTTGGTGAAAATTTCCCTAATTTAAGGTTTCATTAATTTTTGTTTGTTTTGTTTTTATCTTTATAATATTTTTGGTTTTCCCTTCTGAAATTCAACTTGAAAATATTCACCACATAGTTTTAACTCATGGGAATTAATGTAACAATGAACTGAAAACATTTTTGTAAGAAATCCAACATTTAGACAGACGCCAGCTGAGTTGCCACAGTAACCTGCATCCTGGTTTTATCATCCATCCCATTTATTCATTCTGCTGATTCATGATTCCCTGAAATCGTCGTCTCCTCCTGATCTCTGGTTTCTGGCCCATTGCTTTGCAGACTTTTTCTATTAACTTTTCCATTTTTTTCCTTCTCTGTCTCAAACGATTCCCATCCATGGGAATATACAGTCAGCACATTTTGTAGGCTAATCAGACGAGGGATTAGAGACTTATGGTTCAACGTGATTTCCCTCGTTAATGTTGTAAGACAGCAGAAGACCATATTTTCTGAGCGCTGTTTAACCAAGAGATATTATCTGTCGCTCTGCTTGTTCAGCATGCTCTGCTTTTTAGAAATCTCACCCAGAGACCTTCTTCTTAGTCTCTAAAGGCTCCCACTAATCTCACCTTTAAGTAGAAGAATAATTTGGTAATATTATTTCATTTAATGCATATTAACTCTGGGTGAGAAATTGTTCCCATCTGTGGATTTAGAGAAAGTGTTGAACTGCTTGCTGTGGTTTCTACACCCCACTATATACTGCTGAGCTCACTTTTTAAACCAGCAAACCTAAGCTCATAATCACTACACTTAAAGTTACTGAACCCCCTGAACTTCTTGCTTTCTTTCTACCTAAGAGAAACTCAAACAGGAAACGATGCTTCAGTCATTTAGGTCTCGATTTTCAGGTTTAAATGGAAACTAAAACCATTTTTAACCATAGAGGACAAAATGTCATTTCATCAAACCCCCCAACATGTAAACCATCACTGGGTGCACCTCTCTGTTTCCATTTAAAGTTTATTTAATTTAAATAAAGTGAGGCACACTATGGGAACCTAAATCATGGGTTGGAGACATTAAACACCCCACAAGGCGAGTGCAGACATGATGAAGACGTCTTGTCCTGTATCCTTCTCGTCAATATGCCAGTTTTCAGCTCTAAACTTCTCTACTCAGACTTTTAACGTTTAATGTTTGTGCCTCAGTGAGGCTTTGCTCTTGTCCACTTTCCAAGCGCACACCCACAGCCCTTCTGTCCGCTTTCATACCAGCGTATGCACAAACCGTCACGTCCAACTTTCTGTCTGGTTACAAAAATCAGAGCCTTTCTCTTTCAAACAATACAGACGATGATTATCAGAGGCAGTGATGAGTGGCAACCTGAAGCTCGTTCTTTCCCAGAGCTTGCAGAATATTCTCTGACATCCGTTTACACAGTACTTTCTCATGCCTTACAGTTTACTTTTCCAGAATTTACAGACTTTCCAGGAAATCACTTCACTTTTTTTTATCTTACAGGACACCATTACAGGAATTACCTTGGTACTTTCTCACATTTTAGCTTATTTTATTAGATCACACAGGTGGTGCTTGATGGTTCTTTCCTACAGCAGATTCCAACTGTTTTTTTTTTCTTTTTTAGGAATATATTTAAATATTCTAATGAAAATACAACGTTAGAAGCCAAAATACCTGAGCGCAATGTTACTTACCATGGTACTTAACAAGGCAGCCAATCCAGGAGTGCCATTCAATTTCCTTAGAGCTGATTGGCTGAACCACAGATGAGAAGGATGGTGGATTTTGGCTTTTGTGGTACCAAAATGGTTTCCACCATTTTTCCAACATATTTACACATATATTAAGGTATATTTGGTGTTTTTGAATCTTTTGAATACTCATTTTTGGACAGTCATTTTTGCTTCCAAAATTTTATCTGAGCGGAACAATGTGAAAATATTTGAGCTATCAAATTTGTGGTGATAGTTTTGAAGTAATCCATCAGAAATAACAAATCCTGCTGGGTGACATTTGTAAAGCAGTAAAACATGAGGACGAGTGAGCTGAAAAATGTTCAGTGTGGTCTGTAAAGAAGCTGGACCCGAGCACTCAGCCTTGTGGTACCTCTTCGAAGAGACATGGATTGTTTCAGATCTGGACTACTTCCATTAAATAAAACTATTTACTCAAGATAAATGTTTAGAGAGAACTGCAGACTAAATAACGTTTTAACCAAATGTTTCTGTAAAATTAAGATGCTTTGGGTAAAGTAAAGGGAGAAAATCATAACACAAGCATGAAATACAGGTTCATTGAGGATTTTTTGTTAAACGCAACACATTGGATATTTTTTTTTTTTTTAAACATGACAAATATTAATAGAAATCACATTTTCTTTTCTGAATCAATGAAAGGATTACAAAGTAACACATTACTCTGTGTAAGGCAACTTAAACTGGGAGTTTTTCTCAGACTCAGCACTTCTCCAACAGAACTTTCTCCCTCCGATTTGTAAAGCGCCAGGCTGGCTTATTAAACGTTATTCCTCACGACGCATTAATATGTTTTCATTTTGCGCCGTCACTCATTTTATGGCTTGGAGACGTGCAGCTGTGCAGATGGTTCTGTTCGATATGCGGAGTGAGAGCCGTCCCACGCGGCGTCTCGTGTTCTGTTTGCACGGCACCGCGCCGAGGGGCGAGAGAGGCGCTGCAGCATGGCTCCAGTTAGCAGTTTCCTCTGGGGAGGCAAAGACAGATTGAGGAAGGGACCCGAGAAATGTACTGAAGGAATTAAGGTTTTGTAAAACATTTCTTGTGTGCTGTTGAAATCCCCAGGAGACGTCTGAATAAATCTGATAAAATGTGCAGCACATATTTCATCCATAGTTTTAATTTCCTGGGTTTTTTCTTTTGTTTTTAATACTTGGCTGGAATATATTTTCTGAACCCAAACTTCACACTTTGAGAAATCGGTAGACAGAAAACATGACAAGGTTGACGAGGATATTAGATTAGTCCTAATGCCGGATTTTTACATTTGCCATTAAACATAAGTTACTTAGTACTCAGGCTTTACCAGGTATTTAGTTGTTGCTAAAGTGTCATAAAAAGTGGATCAGGAGACGGTTTGTTATGGCTGAGAATGTCCTGATCATTAAACAAACAGATTTTAGGGCCTGGAGGCCATTTCACTAAGCAATTAAATTAACTTCCGTCTCACGTTTTATAGATGAGTCCATAATGATTTTTATGAAGATTTCTATATCAAATATGACTAATAAAAATATAAACATGCTGTTTTTACACCCCCTGCTCATGCAGCACCGTTCCCTACACAATGTGTTATTTACTCACACACTATAAATCAAAGTTGGGGTGCAGTTGGTTATCTAAATAATCTATAACTCATTTTATTATCCAAGAGTTTTCTCAGTGCATTTCAGTTACTACTGCAAGATTTAGACAAAACTTTACTGCCTAGTTTTCCAACTTTTTTCTGGATTCCTGCATTGAGAAGGAGGGCGTTCGTGTTGGATGGCGTTCTGCTCTCCTTCAGGCTGAGCCGTAAACCTCGAGAGGAAACTAAAGGGTAGAGAGCAAGGAGCTAAATAAGATAAAGACACACAACATATACAAAAAGTAAGACTCTTTAGAGTCTTAAGACTTACTTAAGAGTATGTCTTACTTTTACTCTTAAGAGTAAGACTTAAAAGTCTTAATCTTCAGCATCAAATTCAGCAAAGGCCTATTAGCGAGTCATTCGGTATCTTATAACAGGGATGCATCTAAAGGCTGCAGCTCTTGAGGACTAGAGTTGGAGACGCCTGGTGTAAAATAAAACGGAACGTTCAGAGTCTGAATTTGCTCCATCCTGACTTTGTTATAAAATAATTCAGGTCTCTCCGCTTAGACAGCTTGCTGTGGAGGAAAGATAAGCACGGTAATGTTGCAGCTGGTTACAGTATTTACTGAAACCGCCTACAAAACTGTTTGATCTCTCACACTTTCTGTGTTCCTCTTATCAAGCGATTCAGAGACTTTTATCACTAAAGGATTCATAAGAGGGAGTTGGGTAGATTTACAAGTACAATGTCCGGTACAAGGACTAATGGGGAGTGAAAAGACCTTGGCATCTCTCCAGGTTGGTTTTGTTTTTTCTCCTCCAACCATCTTGTGAATAGATTCAGGTTTAAAGGTCTCATTTTTCCACTACATTTCCGCTTCTCCTTTTGCATCCAATTTAAGATTCCCGATCTGCTGTACTTTCTCTTGGAGTTCACTGGGATAGTTCAAGCAATGAGGTCTCATTGCTTTCTGGACACATCTTAAAGGGAGAAGACCCAAAGACAGATCCAGAACTCTCTACTAGGACGATTTACCTTCTTCTGACTTGGGAACATCTTGGAGGCCATCAGGACTAACTGGATGGTTGCCTGGGGGGGACAGATTACCAGACTAACCATGAAGACATAATCATATCTATGCAGAAAATGGGTGAATTTATCCTTAACTAGGCAACTTAAAGTGAGGGTGCATTCACACCAGCACTGTTTGCTTTAATTGAACTCTAGTTTGTTGCCTAAAAAGTTCCGTTTATTTAGGAAACTGAACTTTGGTTTGCAATCAAACTGATTCGCCTACAAACTTAGATCCCTGTTCGGTTGAAGTGAACTCTGGTTTGGTTCAAATGAATATGTCCAAGCTGATTTAACATGGCTGATGTCTCTTCCTTCAAATTAACTGAATGAATTAGTTGACCATTTGCCTTTAAAATCAGTTAAATATCTGCCTTTTCTTAATGTGTTTTGTTGATTCTTGGCTGTTAGCTAAAAGTTCCCAACAGCACTTAGATTTGTCTCCTTCTCTCTCTCTGCCATGAATTGACTGTAAAGTGATCCTGGTCTACTTTGTATTTCTGTCTGCAGCCTTTGTTAAGTCTGTAATCAGGACTGATTGCTCCTCTTTTCGCCTCTAATTGGCTCACATTAACGTCTGATCTCCCTGATTTCTACCTCCTCCTCTGATCCTTCCTTCCCTCCCTTCCTCAGGTGGCGTTCAGCTCTCCCCCGAAGACTTCACCAAGGCGCAGAAGTACTGCAAGTACGCCGGCAGCGCTCTGCAGTACGAGGACGTCAGCACAGCCATCCAGAACCTCCAGAAAGCCCTGAAACTCCTCACCACCGGCAAAGAATGAACTCTTTGTCTGTCTCCAGTCTGACTCCTCCTTCCTCCTCTCCTTTTCTTCCATCTCAACCCCCCACCACTTTTTCTCCCCTCTATCTGTCTCCAATCTGGCCCAAAGTGAGCCAATGGCCACTCTCGAGCGTCAGACGAGGACACGATGGGAATCAGACGGAACAATGGTGGCCTGTGTCCACCGCCGCTCCAATCGACGGGATAACTGACCAACCGACTGCAGGACATGTGGACTCAAAGCCTCGCTAGTGACTCCCTCCAGCTGGTAACGAGCTCATCCTCCTCGCTGTGGTTCATATCGCTCTGACTGCAGGTTCAAAATAAAGAAGATAGAAAACAACATCTGTAGGTCCAAAACTCCAACCTGAGTTTGTGTCATTTTATCAACTCAAGCTTTTTGTCAACAGAAGCTTTTTGTCAGTCAATCTCCCCAGAAATGCAGGAGTGAACTCACTGATGGCTTCCACTGCCAGGAGGACTTTGTGTTTTTAGAGCTTAGGTTTGATCAACAAAGCTTTATTACAAATGTAAAACTACAGATATCAGTTTGGATAAATAAATCGTGTAATTCCTGCAATAAATCGTTACACAGCTGGATCATTTGATCCAAACTCAAATTAGTCAATATCAACATTAACAAAACCCGTATTTTGGCTGAAGTTACTTATCTGAATTTAATCAAATGACTTTCAACACTTAATGATAATTGTGACTTAAAGTTAGTTTTAAATTCCTGTTTATTTTCACAGTATTTCAGAGTTTAACAGGTGATGGGATTTGATTGTAAAACCTTAGGATAATCCTTTTACTGCTGGAAAACGTTATCTGGAAGGTTTGTGCTGATGCACATTAAATTAATTTAAACACATTTTTCTCTTAGTGCTGTTAATTTTATGCTAGTTTCCTTTTTGGGAACCTTTACCAAGCTGACTACTGGCGCCTGTATTTGCTTGATTTCTCAGTATGAAAGCTGAGACTCGGTGCTTATAGTTGCAAATTAATGGACTGTGACAACAAAACCAAACTTCTTAAGCTCAACATAGATGCACCAACTGTGCAGCCAATGTTTCTCAGGTTTTAAGAAATCTTTCCACTCTTATTTGACTGTTCAATGCTGAACTGAAACCTTTGAACACCTGATAATGGCCTCAATGTTGAATGTTAGCTCACAGGTATTAAGAGTTTGGTTTTTTGTTTGATTTTTACAACAGTATGTTGATTTAACATACTGACTCGAGCCATTAGCATGCTACTGTAACATTAGTCCTTACCTGCTAATAAACATCTTGATAGATCTTATCTGATATTTACAATCTGTTGATATAAAAATGAAAACATCCTCAGCTTTGCTCTAAATGTCTCATTCATCACTAGAAATTTGTACAATAAAGTTCAGAGGTTGTTTGAATTATTTGGTAAACTAATCATTTCCCATTAGCATGCTAAAATTAGCTGTAGAAAGCTGTTGCTAGTTACAGACATGCCAACGTGATTTTTAGCAATTTTATACTACAGTGGGAAATTCTAACTATGATATTTATCCACAGTTTTGTTTGTAATATTCACTCATTTATTGCAAAGTGCACTAGAAATTAATAATTTGACCCAGTACCAGTGAAGTGCAGAGATTGATGGAATGAAGTTTCCTACTTCGAACATTAGCATGCTTAAATGAGCTTTAAATGAGCTTTAAATTAACTTTGTCGTTCAAACTTTACTTTTACACACTAATGCTAACTCATTAATGGACATCTCAGCTAACCTTGCTTTAAAATCTAACATATAAATAAAGAAAACCCACAGCTGTATTTTAATGACTAATAAATACACAACACATTAAAAATATATGATTTGACATCATTTCCACTAAGAAGATAATGCTAACACCAGCATGCTAAACTAGCTTCACAGTAGCATGCTAACCATGCCATCATGCTTATTAACATTTTCCCAACTTTATCCTTTGAACTTAAAGGAAAAATAGAACAACTGTTCTTATTGTCTACTAAGTTTCCATAAAGTGTATTAAAAGTGTAATTTAATCCTCCACTGTTCCTACAGGAAGTCGTACAGAGCAAAAGTTAATTAGAGGCACTAAGCTGGTCAGATTTGACCAAACGCACTACAACCAGTTAACTGTAATTTTAATGTTACATTTAACAAGGCCCAACCAGCTAATCCATGCTAACATTAGCATGTTAGCTTTGTTATAGTGATGCTAAGTTGCTAAAAAACCAAGCTATCGCCACCTGTTGTGTTCTAGGTGGCATATAGATAATATAATAAGTGAATTAACAGCATTATTTTCTTCACTGTGAATAAAAAGCCAGCGTTCTACTCACTGTTCATTACACTCTACAACCTGAGATCCAGACTTTGAAACCTTTAACCTGTGATGAGCACCACTTCTTCATCTGTTAAAGGTTTAGATGCTTCCTGGATTGAAACAGGAGCCAAATGCTTTATGTTACCATGACTCAACACCTACAAGTGGGTGGAAACTGATTTTTACTATTCCTTGACCGAGCTTTTGGCTGCAGATTAAACCTTTTGTTAATTTCTTTCCTTGGACACCTGAGATGAATTCATTAAGTGGAACTGAACTCATCAGACTGAGACTGAACCAACGACAAACAGCTGCTTTCTGTCCAGCTAAACGCTAGAATGGATTCAGTCTCATTGTTTATCCTGTTTGGACCGTCGACATGCGTCTCACAGATTCATATGGAAGAAACCGTAGAAAACGACGCAGCCAGAGGATTGCAGAGTGAGGGGGAACCAGCTAAACCTTTTTGTTTCTGATGTTCACTGTCAGCTGATGGAGACGGGGCGCTGTAGTCTGAGCTTTAAATCTTTTTTCTGCATTTTGATTTTAATCTAATCTTTATCAGCTGATTTAGTAACTCAAGGTTTTCACAAAGTTTGCAAGAATCATCACTGCAGTTTGAATAAAATATCTGAAATGATTAATTGTGTGAATATTTGTCACATCCAAAGAATCTGGACATTTAAAAGTTTTGTTTTTATTATTTCTGCAACATATAATCTGCATTCAGTCAGTTTAACTTGACTTGATTTTCTGAATGTTGGTCTTATAAAGGCTGTTGAACGAGGAAAAACTTTAAACTGTTCAAATGTTACTGACAAGAGTTTAATTTATCTTTGCCTATTATGTAAATTGCCTTTTTCTGAGACGACTCACAAAGTTGAAGCATGGCTGAAATAATTTTTAATAATCAGTTGGTATCAGTGAAAAAGGCTCAACCTGCCTGTTTCTGATGAGCCGTTTGTGTCGCACTAGACAAACATTCACCTTGTGGAGAAACTGATTGTGAAATCGACTGAATGATCAGTCAGAGCTGGATTTGTGAAAAGGAAATTACAATCATCAGTTCAAAGAATGTTCTGATTCAGACGTCATTCGGTCCAGATGGCGACCCGCAGTGAGGATGAGGATGAGGATGAGGTTACGTTTCCATGCCTACAGTTGGATCAAGAACCAACAAATCCAGCTTTTAAAGACTACAGTCAAGCAGCAGGATGTTTCAGTGTTTCACTAATGTTCACAAGATAATATTTTAATTTAAAATGTACTCATGTAGGTTATAGTACCAAGGGTCCAGTTCTATACCAACATGGTATTTTGCAAAAGCTAAAGTGCTAAATTGAACCATATTGATCTAAATGTTTTGCACCTACCTGTATAGTTCACTCTTCAGGAAGGGATTCTTTGAAACAGACTTTCCAGGTTTATATTTATTGATATGGATGCAAACATCTGACTATTGAATATTGGTTAATCAGGTTGAAATTTGTTCCATTTGATTAGTAATGTTGTTTTTTAGGCAAACCTGACAGCGATGTTGTATTTGAGAATCTTGAGAAGTTTTCCATTGCAGAAAGTTTGTAATGTTTGAACCAGAAGTTTCTACAAAGTGCTGGAAAAGTTGAAGACCTGCATAAATATCAGGCAGCTGCAAAAAGCTGCCCATGTAGCCGGATCCTGCTTCACCTCCAGGTGAAATCTGTGACCTCTGACCCTCATCTCATAAACATCTACAGGCTGAAGGTCACAGCTTTAAGATGCCAGTAGAATCATAAAAGCTGCAGAACGATGAGACCCAGATGTTCCTCCAGCATTCAGCCTCCTCTCCACGATCCGGTCTATGAACACCAGAAACAGATCTGAGATCAGGTAAACCTGTCCTTTCTTAAACTTCATTAAACTACAAGCACATATAAAATAAACTCAAAGCCTCAGTTTACCTAACTGAGAGATTTGTTTAAAATTGGTGTTATTGATCAGAGTTTTTCTCTCTTTAAGTTCATGAGCAAGGAATGCATATTAACCTCGTAATGTAATTCATGTATTTAAAGAGGCGGCATGTGGTTTCAGTTTGAAGGAATCGGCCCCCGGTGGTCAGGGAGTCGAAAGGAAACCACAAATCTGCAGCTATGACCTCTTGTTCTGACCTTTCAGTGGTCAGATCTGAATCAGTGTCCAGGTTTCAGAAACAGGTCTGAGCCTTTTATACACCACTCACAAAAACTTAGGAATAATTGGCTTTCGGCTGAATTTTATGGAAATAGTAAAAAGTTCATACTGCAATATTATGTTATGAAACAGGCATTTAAGTGGAAGCAGCAGTGCTGATGTCGTCATCTCAACCAAACGGGTATGCTACAACAAAAACAGTCAGTTTCTCAGTAACGTGTCGTCTGATCTTGAATATCATTTATATTTGACAGTAAATAAAGTCTCCTGCTGCTCCCAGGCAGAACTGGGACGTTTTCACTCCAGAACTGTTTGGTTCGCTCTAATCAAACTCTAGTTCTTTTGTCTAGAAAGTCTGGTGTGTTTGAACTGCAAGAAGAGCAAACTAGTCTTATAAACCTCAGTCTCGGTTCGGTTGAAGTGAATTCTGGTGCGGTTAGAATATGTGAACACCAAGCAGACCGGAGGGCGCTCCAAAAGCCGAAACCGGACTACAGCGCACGGCATTCTGGGTAAATAAAAGGAAAACAAATGTGAGGAACGTTTGTTGCCT
Source organism: Xiphophorus maculatus (assembly GCF_002775205.1). Lineage (NCBI taxonomy): Eukaryota > Metazoa > Chordata > Actinopteri > Cyprinodontiformes > Poeciliidae > Xiphophorus > Xiphophorus maculatus. Next base: position 3,663,220 of record NC_036457.1, read on the forward strand.
CATCATGATGAGGTCCTGTTGATCAGCTGTAAAATAAATAAATAAAAACGATGTTCAAACACTAATTCTGATTAAACCAGGACATTTAACGGTTGATTTATGCATCAAACTCCAGTTTTGAATTTTGTTCTTAAGCTTCTCGTTGAGAACAGCGAGTTGGTACAGAAACATTGAAAAGGCAGACAAGATTTTAGACAAAAGCTCTCATTACGTGCACCGAAAAAAAAAAGTAGCGTTTTTGGTGCAGCCTGAAATTCTCTGGTTTCCTTCAGTCTAAAAACAAGAATATAAGATTAGATTAGAGCTGCGTTCTCCTTGCTCAGGTGGAATAAAATAGTTTTACTTTCCATTTTCTGTAAGTTGTGTTCCCTGATGAAGTTCATCCACTCTGCTCACCCGAAGCGTTTTCTCTCCATCTGTTTGTTTTTAGAGTCACTTCTCACCTTGTTTTCCTCCTAATTGAAGGGAAACTCTGCAGCCTGAAGCAGAAAACGACACCTTCTGTTCTGCTCACGTATGAAACCTCCAGGAGACCAAAGTAAGCAGAGTTACAGGAAATGGGATGATGTCATGTTCAGATCATTAAAGGTCGCTGGTCCGCTCAGGCTGTGGGAGATGTCATGGAAAATGTAGTACGTGTGACCTCAAAGTTTCAGACGAAGACTTTGAAACGCTTGCAGTACAACTGACCCTCTGATTTGAAACAAATCCCCAAAGTTAATCAATAGCAGCATAGCAACCATACACACAAATATTTCTATTTTTGCATCAGCTTCCCCCTTTACAGCATTTCTACTTCAGGATTAGGATTTCCAAAACCTCAGCACCAGTCTTAGTTACTCTTCTATCCTTTCATCCGTCATCTTTTCTTTTCCAAGGTTGAGCTCACTGCTTACCTCGGTCCAGTTAAAGATGTCACAAATATGTTTGTTTTAAGGCTACATATTTCCAAAAGTCTTCAGTTCAAACCTTGGTCTTTAAATTTAAATGTTCAAAATGAATTGTGGCTTCACTATATATAATTATTTATTGTTTTAGCTTCACATATTTTGGTGTTGCTATGAAAATTGACAATACATTTTGCTGCAAACTAATCTGAACTATTTGGAAATAATGAATTTGTCCTCATTCCCCAAATCCTCTTGAATAAACCTGGTTTCTTAATTTTCATAATTTCATGCATTTCTATTGACCATGTAATTGGGAAATTTGGCATTTTGAAAATAAATTCTCTTAATGGAAATGTAGAAAAAACTCTGGTTTGTTGATAAAAGTTTTGGCCAAAATAAGTTTATTTCTCAAAACTGCAATAGAAAGACTTTTTACATCACAAGAGTCACATGATCACAACCGGATGTTGCTACTGGCACAAACCACGAAGAAGAAGAAACAGGAAGTGGTAGAGGATCGTGGCCTTGCATAATTTTTAATAACTTATCACTTGAACAAATGTATTCATGGGATTTTAATTGTGTTTCTTATTTAATGGAAACAATGAATTTGTGAAATTGTGTTATTTTCTTCAACATTAGCGGAATATTAAAGTTTTGGACAATGGAGCCGCAGCTTGTGACATCATTGTTTCTTTTTTGTGGCTCTTTTCTTATTTATGCATTTTTACTTGTATATTTTAGTGAGTTTGTCCATTTAAAGTATTTTTACTGGATGGTTGGATTATTTTTGGTAATAATCTTCTGTACATTGGAGAGAAGTTTATTGTGTTTGTTCCATATTTGAATGTGTAACGTTTTGCTGTATGGAAAACAGCAGTGCTGGATTTCCTCTGTTGGTATTTTAATACCTAAACTTTATCAGGCAGGAAATAATTTGGCTACTATTTTCAGTTGGTGCCTCGACTTGATAATTGGTAGGTTTTATTAAGTTTTGGACATATTTCATTTGAAACGAGGACCATCCAGTTCAGTTTGGATGGTTCTCTTTGCGTTTAATCTTCATCTGTTTCCTGGTCAGAGTTTTAATCCCAGCTGCTCTCTGTCTCCGTGACGTCGGCCGTGTCTTCCCCTCCACATGGTGGTTCTGCTGCAGCTGACAGTTTCTCTGAGGCTCCTTTCACAACCATGCAAATCTGTGCAGCATCCTGAAGCTCTTATCAGGAGGAAGCTCCGACGTTCAGAGGCAAATGAGACGCATGAGAGCAGCTCACCTCAGGCTGCACATCCATCTGCTCTGAGACGGAGGCGTGACATCGCTTTGTGACTGGATGAGGCTGAACAAATGAGTTTATGATCCAAACCTGCAGATTCTGATCAGACCGAGGCAGAAACCTGCTCTATGATCAGAGTTACCAGGATGTGTCGAAATGAGAGAAATGAACCTCTTTAGGTTTTAAAAGATGCTTTTATTTTATGTCCTTTGCTCCTTGAGGGTAAGAACTGTGTGAATATAAATATTATCATTAGTTCTAACTGTTCATCACCAACTGCAGCATCTGTTCATCTAAAATGTTAAGAAACTTCAAACATGAATGTTTAAGGAAATAAATGAGTTTTTCACTTCCTAGAATATTTATATGTGCAGAATTATTATGCTACAAAATAAAAAACACATTTTCCATCCCACTCTTTTATTTTGAACTATTTAAGTGAGAATTATAAACAACTTAAAACTTCCCAATAGACATTTCCGACATAAAAATTAAAGAAATAAAACCAGTGACCAATTACAGAACGCCTCATTTAAATAACATGGAGTCATTTAAGTTTCTTCATTCCTTCACAATAAACTGTATGTAGCAGCAAAATGTATTTTTAAAGAACCATCAATTTCTATTTTCAAGATTTGAAATAAAGATAATCATGGATGGATCTTTTTTTTCTGTGGGATGGAAAATGACAATAAAATCAGATGTAAAACCATAACTGGTGCTTTTACTTCTGTGTCATTATTTCTGGAAATTCAATGCAAATATTGCAGTAATAAAAAGAAAAATATTAAAAGCTTATAACTACATTTAAAACCTTTAGCTGATTTTTTATCTTTTTACATCTTAGCCAAAATTATTGTCACTTTAATGAATTCTATTTTAATATGTTTTATTTTTAGAATTTGTTTGCAAGATGAGATCACCTGATGAGATGTTTTCATATTAAAATAATAGTTTAATTAAAATAAAAGTCAGACACGTAAAAATATCGGATGAAAAGCAACAAAATATAACATCCAGTAAATTCAGACATATGAAGAAAGAAAGTCATTTTTAAAAAATCATTAATTCAGACGATACAACTTTCCCCTGTAACCCCGCCCCCGCCTGTGAATCCGGGTCAAAGAAGCGAACGCACCCCGCCATAGAGCCGCACCAACACCTTCCTCCTCCTCCTCCTCCTCCTCTCTCCGCCCTCTCTCCGCTCCTCAAACTTTGGAGACTTTTTGCGCCTCAGCTGAGACGCGTTTGGGATTTAGCAGGTTTGGAGTCTTTGTGAACTTCTTCATTAAGAAAAAGAAAAGTCCGTTTTTCCTGAGAGTTTGCAGAGAGTCAGAATGATCCTGCGGGGGGATCAGCCGCCGCTGCACTGAGAACATGTGAGTCTTTTAAACTTTATTTCCAGTCTTTGCGGACCTGGAGATGCTGCTGCGGCTCCTGCTCGTCTGCCGCTCGGAGGTCTAAGTTTGAGTTTAGTTTGAAGGGCTGCTGGGAGTTTCAGCTCCTTAATTGAATGCAAACGTCCAGCTGCTGCAGCCGCTCCTCAAACGTGATGCTGGATCTGGCGCAGAGGAGAAAATCTTTTCTCTTCAGCTCTGCGGTGGGAAATGTTTTCCATGGATCTGCTGACATCTGCGCAGGTTTTCAGTTTGACATGAGAATCAGGAGAGATCGAGTTAAAACAGCTGCTGGGGGAAAAGTTACGGAAAAAAGTCATTGGTCAGTTTTTATGGTCAATTAATTCCATTTTTTATAAAACGTTTTTGATGCAAATTGCATACAGTTTCACCAATTTTCATATATTATTACTATTACCAGTGACCTGCAGTTTTTATTTCCTGTTAAATCCTGTTAAAATTCAGTTTTATTTCTCTCTCTGTACTTTAATCTGGGATGGAAATAAACCTTTTAATGTTTTTTAAACGACTAAAACAGAAAACCAATCAGGATCAGTTCTGTGGTTTTCCTCCCTCTGTCTTTGAAAAGGAACAATTATGTCTAAGTGAACTCAGAGGTTTTGAAACTATTGATTTATTTATTTTAGTCAGTTATTGTAAAGTAAATAGAAATAAATTCCATCTGAAACTTGTTTCATTTTTTATTTCAGACTTAAATTTGTTTCGTTTGTCAACAACTTGTAGAAATGACCTCCAGTGATGTAAAGAACAGTTTAATTCTGATTATGTTGTAAGTAAATAAAAAATATTAAAAGGTAGACTTGTTTTGAAATGTAAACAAACAAGATCAACATTCCATCAGTTTCCAGATATTAGAAAAATTCACATTTTCCCACAACTCTGAATGTTTTATGAAGCTTTTCTCATGTTTCTCATTTTAACTTGAATTATTCAACTATCAAATTTATGAAAAATTATTTATCTAAAGAAAAGACCTGGGTCGACAGAAATGCACCGTACTGAACGTTTCATTTTGTCTCATTAAAATCTCGATGTTGTATTTTTATTGGCATCAGAGGAAAACAGAGAAAATAATAAAAGATTCATCATGATTTCAATAAAGGAAAATGTTTGTAATACATAACAGAAGCAGCTGATTGATTGTCAGGACGGAGCTCCATTCATCTCCTGACTGTCTTCCCCACAGCATGATGCTGCCGCCACCATGTTTCCCTATAGGGACGGTTTGTTAAGGTTGTTAGTTTTCTGCCACATGTAGCATTTAGTCACTTCTTCAAAATGCCGTTTGTTCTCTCTGAGACCAGAGATTAGAATAGAAACTTCTGCTGATTAGTTTACGTCTAAAGGAGCTTTTTGGATTTTATTTAGAGGTAGAAGAAAAGTGAACGCCATGCATTGTCTTCTTTGCTCCACTTTGTGTTAGTCTTTTATTTAAAGTCCCGATAAAGAACTTTTCTGGTTGTAGCGTGACAAAATGGAAAATGGCTCTGAGGGACGTTCATGCTTTTTCAAGGCGATGTCATCAGCTGAAACAAAATGTTCAGCAATTCCCTTCAATACTGAAACAAAAAAACACTTTCTGTCTTCCCATGTTTTGAAATCTAAAAATAAAGTGTCACTTTTGTCTGAGTTTTATTGTTTATCCAAAAACATTTTGGGTTCTGCTCGGCTGAAAATCAGTTTCTGGAAATTTAAAACCCAAGAACCGTCTCCAGTTCTGTTGTTTATACATGAAACTCAGGTGACTGATCTGATCTCAACTCATAAACTCTCAGAAGGTCCTGAGACTTTCTGAGAAAAAGAAAGTTTTCTTTTTCTTTCCATGGCGGTCAGATGGCAGATGATGGTGGACGGCTTTGAGACGAAGCAGAAAACCTTTTCTAGGTTAAAATTTACTGTCAGTTTTATTTGTCTAAAATGATGTGAAGCAGCTTTAAATGTTGAGTTCTGCTCGTTTTAAGCAGGTTTTGCTGGTGACTTGTCGTCACGCCTAAAGGAAGTTAAAAATTTCTCTAAAAGTGAATTTTTTTTGTTTGTCTGTTTAAGGGAGAGATGACAACAAACTTTTTCACAACGTTTTTTGAGGTGAACATGATCTTAAGAAGTTGTACATTCAGCCCCAAATCTAATTTTTTAGTAGATTGTATTTCATCCTGATGTTGTGGACAGCGATGGGAACCAGCTGAATAAGAAGTTATTGCTTTAATCCTAAAGCTCAAATCATAAACATTAGTTCTGCTAAACCAACACAGGATTTAGTGGAAGCAATTCAAACTGGATTTTCCCCAGAAAGGTTTTAACTCTCAAGCTCCAGTTTAACTTTGACATATTTTACATGTTCTGTAATTCTCTTCAATATTGCTTTTGTGATTATATTTTGTTCTCCACTGTTTTATTTTGTTTCTGGTTTGGATTAAAGGCATTGTGGGAGAAAATAGAGAAAACTGGAACCAAATCGTTTTCACCCACTTCAAAATAAGAGCATGAATTTGAAAGTTTCACTGCTAGAGGAATTCTTAAATCAATAACCAAAACTTAAATGTAATCAACTAAAGGTAATTTAGGGGAATCTAAGTGCACTAAAGGTTTTCAAAGTTAGCAAAAGCGATAAAGTACGTAACGAAAAATGAGTTTAGCTGAAGTGAGTCCAACATTAGTTTGGGAATCCAAACATCTCAGTTTTTCATCCAGAATCAATCTGGTCATTTATTCTGGTTCAGCTGCAGATTTAAGTCCAACTTGAAGTTGTTGAGCTTTTGTCTCCTTCAAAATATGAAACCTTTACCAGATCATGTCAACTTGAGCCTTTGTGGTTCCTCAGTTTTACAACCTCAAACTATTTCCTTTTGCCTTTGGAGAAATGTCTGGCTCTTCTTAAGCTGTTTTGAAATTCTTCTAGAAGGACTTTCCCAACTTTCTGCTGAAGATCAAGATAAGTGATTTTGTATTTAGTGTAAAACGTGACTGCAGGGATGTTGGAAGAGTCGAGGTTCTCCGGAGAACCGCTCCACTTTATTTAGACTTTATCAAAGAAGGTGTTGTTTAAGGAGGAGCCGCTGCTGCCATGTTACCTGTGGAGGTGATTCGGCCTGAGGTCTCCTCACGCTGGCTGCTGTTAACGAGGCGAGGCGGTGTTAAATAACAACCTGTTGACAGGAGGGGGGGCGGGGGTCAGCAGGTCCAGCTGGAAACGCAGCTGATCCGTTACTGGAAGATGGAGCTGGAATGTGATTTAATTAAACTGCAGGGGGAAAGTCTGATCTCTCTCCACCTGCAGCTTCACTTTCATCCTGCTGACATTCAGAGCAGAAGAAGAAGAAGTTTCAGGTGGAAGTCAGGTAAAACGCCTGCAGCTCAAATAAAGGCGGCTCCATCCTGACTGCTGGTTTAGATGTTAGTGGTTTAAATGAAGCTTCAGCACCGAGAAAAAACCAGTTTTATGGTTTTAAACCGGCTGTATGTTGGAGCCTCTTTGATTGTTTTCCTTTCAACAGGATTTAGATTTTCTTAAGTTTTGTATTTTTTGCTCTGATTGCATCTTTTCTGTCGAGTATTTTTTAGTTTTCTGTTTCCGGATGCTTGAACATGGTTCGATAAATATAACGCATGCTCGGTATCTGGCTTGGTCACTCTGAATATTAAACTAACGAATGAATGAATGAATTGATTGTTGATTGATTAGCGGATTGATCAAACGATTCCTGGATCATTGAATGACTGGATCCTTTTAAAAAATCCTCTGGTATCTTTAGAGACATTATTACCTCCACTGAAACATTGACTAGTATGAAAGTAAGTAAATATTTCTACTTATTTTTAGCCATTTTTATTGTATTATGTGTAATTGGATGTTTTCCAGCTTAACATGGCCAAACTCTCGTAATGTTTTATCAATTAATATAAACACCTCACAGACATCTGAAATAGATTTTTAAAGTACCAAATTGGTGAATTAATTATTTTAACAGTAGGTTCACCATGTGCTCATTTAATGCTAAAATTAGCAGAAATTTGTCCACCCTGCATTTATGAGGCTATTTTATGACATGACGTGTCCACCCTGTTGTTTTCATGTGTTATGAATATCATTTATTTTCACCAGTTAAGCCTATGTGTTCTTCAGTTACCAACAAACAAGGCTCAAGTACAGTTGCTTGAAAGTTGGACATTTGTCTTTGTCGTTAGATTTTATTTGGAAAGTCCAGTTCCTACAGATTTAATGCAGAAACAGAGTTTGCCATAATGTCATTTATATCCAAATACTTTTCCCATTACATAACCTCCATCACATAAAGGCCCAAACTGTTTCCTAAAAATGCTTATTTTCTCATCACTATGTAAGATTATCACATATTCTGCTTTGAATGTGTCTTTGAATGGGTTTGCATGTTGTTGTGTTTCATGCAGTTTGTGTGGGACTTTAACCAACAAGCATTCCAGTTGCATAACATCTGTGTGATGTAATGAACATGCAGCTCAGCTGTTTGGAGATGGAGGAGTCTGAAAGTGACCTTTACGGTGATGCTGACTGACTGGATGGATGGATGGACTGATAACAGATGGATGGATGCATCTTGCCGGTCAGTACTTTGCTCTGCCCAGCTCCTCGCTCCGGTTTTGCTGACACCATTGGAAACATCTCAGGTCCAGTCGATTTGCTCCATCAGGCCGTTTTTGTTTGACACAAAGTTTCTGCTGTTCGGTGCTGATTTCTGCTCCAGTGACACTGTCAACACATCTCTTCATTTGGACTCAATTTGTTGTGTTTTTCTGTCAAGCAGCCAGATCTAGTTCTGATCTCCTGAAAGTCGAATTGATCTGCAGTTTTCCAGAGTTTCTGAATCTGGACATGTTTCTCTGAGCTTTCACTGAGCTTCTCAATCTTTCTCCAGAAATCTTAGTTTTCAAAGTATATGCAAACATAACCTCACAAGCTCGTTTTGCTAAATATTTAAGTTAGCAGAAGGCTAAATTTACACTTGGATTTTTTATTAACTTGAGGACCGTAGTCTCCCTCTTTTCCTCCCATCTTTTCGATGTCCAAACCCAGACAAGCTAATCGGATCTCTAGCATAAAACACCGCAGACACATGAGAATGGACGTGTTTTGCCACCAGATGGTTACGCCACCTGGAGTTCAAGATTTCCTTTGCTATATTTTATCGTTTTCACAAATTGACTGTTTTGTGTCAAGCTTAAATTCTCATGTTTTTCTCTGCCGAAAAGGAGGGAATCACATTAGCAACCCTGACTCAGCATTTTCTGAGTCTCAGCCTCTCAGTCTGCAGAGTAACTGAGGGCAGTGAAAGTACTTAATGTGTACTGGAGTTTATCCTTCAACATGTATGTATGAGGGGGTTTTAAACATATTTATGCTATGGTGGCCAACAGGTGCAAACATGCAGTAAATGGTGAAACTCGCTGCAAAAAAGAAAAAAAAAGAGAAATGCAAATGCATGTAAAATAAAATGCTGCAATCATAAGAAAAAGCAGCAAACAGTAAAATGCTGCACAAAGCAAAAACGGCAAGTAAATCGGATGTCCTCCAGACCAAAATATGTTGATGTTCTACAATATTTATGAAAACAAAAACACTGTTTGTAAAACACATGAAGTATAACCCATCTTTTCTTTTATTAATCCAACTTTCTTCTGGATTTTACTGAAGTTCTAGTCCCATATGATCTGGCGGTCAAATCCCCCTAGTGGTCTGGAGGACTTCCGTTTTATACTTGCTGTTGTTTCTGTTATTTACGGCGTTTTCCTTTTTGCATCTCTTCCCTGTGCTGGAATCGTTTTGTTGTTTGCAACATTTTTCTGCTGCATTTCTTCTTTTGCGTTTGTGTTTTGGAGTTTGGATCATTCATGTCTTTGCTGCCTGTTTGCACCTCTAGTGCTGTGCAAAACACAAAGGATGTTACTTGAACTTAGTTTTTTTTGCTTCTGGTTGTTGGTTCCTATTTACAAATGTGCAATGCTGAAATAAGTCACTTTGACTGTTTGACACAATGCAGAATAATCATCTTGACACAATAAATTTCACAGCCTTAAGCAGAGCAGAGTGGGGGTTTAATTCAACCATAGAATATCAGGGGACATTCTGAAGAAAGCAACATTCAGACTTTTATAAATGACGGATAGCAGACGCGTTATAAACACTGAAGATGATCGGCTCTGGAAACGTTTAAATTCACAACCGTTTAGTTTCTGTCCTGGTGTGAAACCAGGAGCCGTGGGCCCCAAAATGTCTGCCTGGAGGCGGAGGGTTTGCAGGCTGCCATCCAGCCCTGCACACACAAAAACCTCCGTCTGTATGCAGCCTTGTTCGCTGAGCTCGCTCCGCTCGTCATTTCCATACCAGAGGAGGCGGGGAGACGAGGAAACGAGACGCATGACTTGACAAAGAGGCGAGTTTTCTTTAATGTCAGCAGCTGCATGAATTTTCAGAAGTGGATGCTGGAATTAAAACTGGAGCCTGTTCGCTATGCTGTAAATATTAATGATTCGTTTGGCGTGTTCCTGTGCAACAGAGTGGCAATTTTCTCCTAGTTTCAGTCCAGAACCTGAATGTTTTCAGAGGATTTTTCTTTAAGCCACTAAAATCTGACCTGTGAATCATCCAGACATGAAAAGCTATGAGGATGGAGTTTTTCAGCAAGAAAAACTTCAGGTTGTTTAAACAAAGGACGAATCTATGGAAAGCACATTACACTCTGTGTGAAGCATGGTGGACAATCTGTGATGCTGTGGGTTTCTCATTTAAAGGCCTGGTTGTTCTCTGCATGGTTGAACTCTTTATAATGACAAGAAAGGTTTAACAAAAGTTGGGAAACTTTTTAGTTAACGTTAGGCTCAAAAGGTCCGCGGGTTTTTTTCTGTTTTTTGGGGGGGGTTTTTTCAGACTTTCTGACATGTGAAATATTGAATCCATATATTTCCATTCACTTCGATAAGAAACTCCTGGTTTCTGATGAGGTTAAACACAAGAACATTCAAACCACTGAAGCAGGCAGATGAGGTAACATTAAGGTCTAACGTATAATGAACTGACGAAGTTAAACTGATTGATTTTTGCTCAATCATGATCTAATTGTGGCATTTTTTCTAATTTTGAAAATGTTTAACGCTCTTAGCTTCCCCTAAATCAAGTTCTTTGGATAAATGTTGTTTTGTAAACTTTAAGTTATGAAGTGGTTATGTTTTATATTCATGCTCTTATTTTGAAATATACCTACCTCTGACATAAAAAAATTAACAGCAAAGTTTAGGTTTTTATTGCCTTAAATGCTTCAGTGACTCAGATTGTTAAATCATAACTACTAGTTGAAGTTTTTACCTTTCCCATTAAACTTTCACTAATGTTCATCATGGTTTTATTTCCTTCATCTGGAAAGATCTCTCCTTTCGATTCTAACATGGACATTTAAATTTGAAAAAATAAGAGAAATGTATTTTAAAGGTGGTTTTTTTTTTTTTTTTCAGTTGAAGCATAAAAATGTTCCACGCAGCTCGTCTCATTAGCAGCTGGAACAGCCAGCGGCCTGAAACATTATGATGACCTGTGGGAGCGTTTTGATTGGCTCCCTGGGGCCATAAGGAACACGTATACGTTACATGAAGGCGTAGGTGGTTCTCTGAGATCCCTGGTCACTCGTTTATTCAGTGACCGGTGGGCAAAACAAACAACGTTTGACTATGGGAAGATCAGTGTGGAGAGGAAATGTTTTTATCTGCAGCGGGATTCATGCTGCTTATCTCTGTCTGCTGTCAGCAACTGTTTGAGTTGGTTGAGGAAAATGTCAGGTTTCAGTTGTTCTTGCAACATGAATGATGCAAAAGGGAAAATGCTGCAACAGCAACAAGCATAAAACACTGCAAATTCTCTGCACAAAACAGAAGTGCTCCAGACCACTAGGGGGAGTCAGGAGCAGGTAATATTACTTGTGTAAATATCTGCAGTTATGTAATAATGGTAAAAAACATGTTTGAAAAATGGAGAAAGTCCATCACACCTCTTTCTTTCTTCCTCCAACTTTCCTCTGGATATCCCATTAAATCATGACGACCCGCCTTTACCGAGGGTTTGGGCGTCTGGGATTTAGTGTTCGACTCCCCCTGGTGGTCTGGAGGACTTCTGCTCTGTGAAGAGAGTTTGCAGCATTTTATACCTGCTGCTGTTTTTGCGTTTTGCAGCAAATTCCACTTTTTCTTCTGATTTCTGTAATTGCATAATTTTCTATTTTGTGTGTGTGTGTGTGTGTGTGTGTGTGTGTGTGTGTTTGTGTTTGTGTGGGTGTTTTTGTTTTTGTTTTTACTCTAGATTAAAATAAATTTTGTTCAGTCAAGTTCCGAAAACTCCTATTTCTGTCAAGCCATTTTAGTTTTAATTTCCAGCTAACGTCTCACCAGAGGGTAAAATATTTTCTTACTGCATACATACCATCAGGAATGTATAAATGGTTTGCAAGTTAACACAAACTCTTGTGACACAAACCGTTGTTTCTCATATTCTCTCTGTTTTCAGAATAATTTGTCCATATTTTTTTGTAACTTGCAGGCATTTAAGAAGATTATAATAGTAAAACCAAACCAGACTTCAAGAAGATTTAAAAAATAATAAAAAGACAAGTTGACCCAGTGTCTTATCTGGGTCAACTTTCCACTCCTTTACTCAGACAACATGAGAATCTAAGAATAAAGTAATTTTTTGCATTTTAAAGTGTGTTTTGAATTGTAGTTTTTGTGTCAGAGTCATTATTCTCTCCTGCAGCTTCAATTAGGAAAATGAAGTGATGCAATTTAGCTTTTGGAAAAGCCACAAATCTATATAAAGTGTTGAATTCTGATTTCAATTAGGCATTTTATTTGCTACAGAACTATCTGTACAAGTATAACACATTTTTGTAATAAATTTCTGCTCATAATTTTTTGCTTCCCTGCGTTACACGGCGTATGTTTAGCTAAAAGACAAACGTGGAGTCAGAATGTCTTTGCTGCCATTAAACTGACTCACTGCTGCAGTCTGACTTTGCCACACAGCTATTCATCCAAACGTGCGTTAAGACATATTTTCATATTTCTTTTCTTTCTAAAGTAATTTAAGTGAAATCAGGAAGGAAAGTTTGTTCTTTCTCTTCATCATTTAACAATGAAAACATTTAGTTTTGTTTCTGGCTCCCAGAAAATGATTTCATCACAACCTCAAAATACTGAAACTTTTTTTCAAAACGACATTTTTGTGTTCCAGCATTTCAAGGCGATGCTTTTTGTTCAAAACAAAACATTTTCTGATTAAAAGCTGCTGCTCAAAGTCTGGACTGATGATGTTTTGCTTCCTCAGGGGGGTTTTGCCTCGTCGGGGAGGTGGAAGGTGGAGGCTCCGGCACGTCGTCCTGTTTGTTTTGCTGTGGATGTTTCTGCACCGGACCGGTAGGACCCGACTCGCCCGCTCACATTCACTCTGGTTTTATATCTTGTTTAGAAAGTGTCAAAACTGATTGTCTTTACTTGGCCGCATTCCGGATGGAAAATGAAAGTGGCGTTGGTCTCTGAACTGACCAGAGTCGATATTTCTAAACAGTAGTGGAGATTTTCTTTTGCTGAAAACTAAATTGATTTGGAGCTAAAAGAGAGAAAAATCAATGTTTTCATGGATTTTACACTCACAAAAAGTGACGTCTGTATAACAGTAAGGTCAGCCTTCATTATAAATCAGAGGAAAGTTTAAACATCCAAATAAAAGCGAAGAGATTAGTTTTCCTGTTAACATAAAATCACCCTGCATGTGTAGAGGAGAGTTGTTGCGTAAGATGAAGGGTGGGACTCTACGGAGAGAAAAACAACCCACAACACGCAGAAACCATCATCTTCCTCAGTAATTACCACCCTGCAGACTCAGAGCTACAAATGACCAAACAACCACAGAAATTAATCAGAATTTATTCAGATGTTGTGGAATCAGCTGTGAGAGCAAATCCACTGGAAAACAAACAATTTCTCCAAGCAGAACTGCAGAGAATATTTCAAATAGGTTTTATTAGAATTTTAGGTCACCACGTAGAAATGGGCCAGAACTGATTCCACAGTTTTATCGTATTACACTTAAAATTAAATGTGAGAATTATTATTTCTATTTGCTGAACAGCAGAATGATGAATAAGTTTGTTCTGCACAGACGATGATTCCTCTGGTTACACAGAGGCACAGCAGAGGATGCATTTTAAAGAAACACCATAAACATGATGTTTCCTTGTATGACGTCATGGAAATGCTTAAAGAACCGAGGACCGCCACTGGTTTGGTTGGTTGTTGGTTCCGGTGCCTGGAGGTGCCATCTGTTCAAACAGTTCCACATATAGACGCCATGGGAGCGTCCAGCTGCCGGATGGATCAGGAAGGAAACTCTTTCTGGTTTGGATGTTAAATGTGTGAATCAACCCCAGAACCAAAGCAGATGATTTTTTAAAGAGGCTGCTGAAGAGGACAGAGTCCTGAACCGACATGGCTGGCAGGAAGAGGCCGTTTCTCCGCAATCAGCAGGAAAAAGCAACATTACAACCTGCAAATACACTCAGGGTACAGAGACCTTTATTTAAAGGGAACCTGTTATGCAAAATGTATTTTAAAAAGTTTTTAAACTTTAATTTGTGTTTGTGCTGCTTCCAAAAACAGCCCAAGCACTTAAAAAAATCCACTCAGCTGGTTTTGGCAATGAGTTAATGTTTTTTGGTGTCTGGAAATCAGCCATTTCAAAAACCTCCCAAATGTTGAGTCACATTGGACTTGCACTACGTCGTTACCTAGCAACAACAGTGAAGCCTAGGGCGTCACCTAGCAACCTTAGCTGAGCACGTTTAGTATGATGGTTTCACTGCTGTAGACTGTATAACGGCTGCTGGAAAAGACAAATTGGTTGTACAGGAGGCTACACTTCTGCTTTTCAAAGATGTATGTATGTGAATCTGTTTGCAGCCATTTTCACGTGTGAGTGCAAATGTTGAGTTGTGGGGCGTGGCCACCGGGAGCTTACTTTGATTTAAAGTGACAGAGCCCTAAAATAGGCAAAACTGAGAAGATTAAAATATCATCTAAAATTGATTTTGGGCAAAAAATGCAATGAACATGTTCAGTATAGCCTATTAACCCAAACTAACTTGTTTAAGGAAACACAATAGGTCACCTCTAAGTGTTTGGACCTAATGATTATTGTCTCCTTTAGTTGTTTGAGGTATTAGCAGCTTCTTGATGTGGAGTTGCTTTGCTCCAGGAGGGACTGGTGCTCTTCACAACATAAAGAGAACAAATCATTGCATGGAGATATTCAAGCAACGTCTCCAGACATCTGCTGGGAAGTTAAATCTTAAATAGGTTTTCAAAACGACCTGAAACCCACCGACAGCTACATGTGAAGAGCCTGAAGAACAACAACCCACTTCTACCAGTTCTGTCAGGAGGAATGGACCTGTTGGAAAAGCTTGTGGAAGGAAGACCATAAGGTTTGACCCGAGTCATCCAGTCCAAACTACTAAACTAAATCCTGAGGAGACGGATGGAAACATCTGAATTTCAAGTTTTCTGTCATTATTCTGATATCCAGCAAATAGAAATAACTCGTTTAATCCTGAAACATAAAAGCTTTGTTGTCATTTAGTGCCAGGCAGAACGATTGTCTCACAGTGGATGTAAAAATCTGGGACACATTATTCAGTTTCACAAAGATTATTCCAAATTTGAAACAAAGTGACTTGTTCTACCTGTGGTCAGTTTTGGACTCCAACCCGGCCCACAAACATCAGCACCATTTAATGCAAGACATACCAGTTTAAAGGGTCTGCAAACAGCATTTAGCAGTTTTATTAACGTTCTTCCATATTTTGACAGATTTATGTTTCTAAAATACCAAGTATTTTTGATAGTACACTCAGTTCTAAACTTTATGGCTTAGTTTTATGGCTTTTAACTCTAAAAAGATCCAAGAGTAGATGATGGTTATTATAAAACAAAATGTTACATTTATGGTTTGAAATTATAATTAGCATCACATTATGGCAGATTTCAGCAAACTGTTTTCTACACGATGGGTTGTAATTTGCTCCAGAAAAGCAGTCGCCACCGCTGCACATTTTACCATCTCATTGTTGTTTTATGAGTTTCTATTCATCTCATTTATGTTTTTTCTGCTGTGGGAAAAATGCTGCATACTTGACTTGAGGATAAATGAAATATTTGGCAGCGTGAAAATGATCCATTGAGAAAAGCGAAGCCACCCTGTGTGTTGAAGCGGTTTCCTCAGAGATGCAGCCTTTATTCTGACAGCAGCAGTTTTAATTGATCTGTGTCCTGCCATGTTTCCATCACCCTGCTTTTTTCTGCCACGCTTCATCCCACGCTGTTGTTTCCTCATATTTTCCGTCCCTCTGTGCTCCAGCATGCTGCGTTTTGCCTCACTGCTCCATTAACAAAACCCACTTCTCATGCATCAGACGCTCTCCTTCTTGAAACCTGTGGATGGATCTCTTTTCCATCTGGCTGGTACTTTGATCGCAGCCTAGAGCTTTTTCGTTTTGGAACCGTCTGCAGTTCTGAGACCCATGCAGGTCTCCACCGGAGCCACGCTTTCTACGCTTTGATTCATTCATCGCAGTTTTAGCCAGAACTGGATCTTTTTTCATGGTTGTGAGACAGTTTGGGTCTAGATTTGCAGACAGTGAGATTTAGAAGAAGAAACCAAATGTTTGAAATAGATTTTGTTGTGTGATGTTTGAGGTTATGATTCCAGTTTCCTTTTTTCCCACATGCTGTTAAAACCAGCTGGTCGGTGTTACAGAAAAACACGACATACTTAAAATCTCATTCCTCCTTTTGGCCTTGTAACAGTAATTCTGAAAAATACAATCAATATGTAGGGATCATCTGTCTTTGTCTAATTTTATTATGTTGTATAAGGATGGAACTAATGATAGTTTTAGGAATTGGTCAATCTATCAATGATTCTGATCAGATGAACAATGCTGCAAATTCTGCAGATTTTTATTTAATCATCTAAGCTGTTTTATACACAATTAGAAATACATTAGAATATGTAAATAAAATATTATATTATTTTTTGAATAAGAAAATACAAAGTCTACATTTTTTGTATGTTGAATGTAAAATGTTTATATTTTTGGCCTAATTATTCCTCTGAGGATGTTGATGTTTCAGAATTTGGTCTTTTTATCAGTCTGTAAATTCCACTTAGAGATTAATTGATTACTAAATTACTTGATCAATATGATTAATTGTTTAAGCCATAGTGTTGTATTACCAGTCTTAACCATATCTGTAGGCGACTAACTATAAATTAAGTTACTCTGTTCCTAAAGCATTAGTCATAAACATTAGTTCTGCTAAAGCTAAAGCGCTAAGCCAGTATTTATCAGAAGCTTGGTAATTAGTCAGGCTATCTGCTCAGGCAGCTGGTCTGCAGTCAGAGCTTCTGTCACCAGTTTTATCCTAACAGGGTTGATGGTTGGAGTTGCTTTAGTTTCCACAGCAGCAACTCCAGGAAAGTCACTGCAGCTCTTTCTACGATTATAAACGTTTGTAGATTTGAAACAGAAACAGTTTATAAAATTTCTTCACCCAGTTGGCAGCATTCAGCAACAGGTGGGGGATGCACCCTTGTAGTTAAAATTCTCTGGTGACCAACATAATCATGTAGCTGCAGGAATGAAAACATTGGGGTTGCTGCTGCAGAGATTCGATGTGTGACTTTGTGATTTTCCCAAACATGGTCTTTGTTGGAGGGAATCTGGAGCTCAGGCTGATTGTTTCACTCATTAGACGGGAAACTAAAAGCTCTCGCTGAGAACCGAGGAGCCGATGAGCCTGAGAGCAGAACCACGTTGCGCTAAATGTGTTTTCCAGAACCAGAGCTGCAGCCGCTGCTGCAGCAGCCTCGGGCCAAACCGAGCTGCTTCACGCCGCCTCGTAAAGTTCCCTGCAGAACTGAACCGTGACGCGCAGGCGCTGCCGCCGGGCCGGTCAGAACACAGGCTGACCGCGGAGAACCTGAAGGAACAGAATCACATCTTAATTTAGCATTTAATAAACATTTTAATAAACTGGGAATTAGCTTTGTTGCATTATTCCCAGACACTGGATGGTTATGGGCTTAAGATCCACAAACTGGACTGAAGAGCTGGAGTTTACATCTTTAAAAAAAAAACATCTTTACAGCAAAAACACAAAATCTTACCAAGTAGTTTTGGTCTATTTTGTTGTGCAAAGATCTTTGCACTTGAAATGAGATAAAAACCAGTTTCCCTTCAGCAACATATAAGAACTTGTTTTAAGTCAATTACTTAATATCCATTAAAATAAAATGTGTTCCACTGGCAGATTATTTCACTTATGATCAGACATTTCTCCCATGTTCTGAGGGAAAAAATCTGCCAGTGGAACTGATCCGTTTTCATCATCAATCCTGAGGAATTACAAACTTAACACTGCTCCTATATGTTGCAGGACATTTACTTGTAAAGTTGGTTTTGTCTTATTTCAGGTGTATTAAGATATTTTAACTTGAAACTAAAATAAAAAATACTTGGTACATTTTTGGATTCCATGTTTTAATGCATAATTTGATGTTCTCAAGCATTTCTGAGTGTCAGATTAAAGATTTACTGCAGGTTGATGGGAAATGTTGTTGTCCACATCAGCAACATGATTCTTCTCAGTTTGACCTGATGTTTGTTTTTTGCCTCAGTTTTCTGCTTTTGTTTTGTATATCAGGGATTATCATATCTGCTCACTCTAGAATCACAATTTCTGCTGTTTTTTGCTTCCATTTATTCAGATTCAGGATCATTTGCGTAGGAAACTTCTGGTCTTCTTCCTTCAGCTTTTACTCGGTAACTACAGACTTATTCATCTTTATCCCGGTCATTTGTTAGAACCTCATGCCCTCCAGCAGGTTAACAGATGTTTTTACAGCTTTTTTTCTGATGATATGCTGATCAGTTATTTGCAGATTTCTGTTTAAGAAAAGAAACGTAACGTTTCTATTAGTGACGAGGTTTTGCTGTTGAAGTCAAAACGGTTCAGTTTGTCTGGGATTCCTCAGATATTGGATTGAAACGTTTAACTGGATCTGAATCTGATTATGTGATTAGAAAGGATAGCAATTTATTTATGCATTTGATTTTAATTACTTGTCATAAATTAATTGATTTGCATTAAACTGCGGTTGTACAGCTGAGTTTTGGCAACGTTGTTGAATTCCAGCATGAAAGTCTTCGGCTCAAATCCAGGCTTGGAGTTTTTCTGCATTAGATTATTATTTTCTCCTCCTGTATTCTTTCTGGGTACTCCTGCTTCCTTCTACAGTTTAAAAACACAACTATTACCCAGTTGGATATTAAAAAAGTAACTTTAATTTAATATTTTTCCTCTACTGAAACCAAAACTGCTGCTTTTATATTATTAGAAATACGTGTTGCTGACCCACATCGGGGAAATCCAGAGAAGATAAATGTAAAAAAACTCTGGTTGATTATTAGTTTTTAAGTTTCCGTCAGTTTATTTTTTATCTGCTTCAAGTTTTGAGGTGAACTTGAGCTTAGATGAACAAAGAAATTTAAAAGTGAATAAAAATTTGAAAACAGAACTGATTTCTTGTTTCCACAGATGTTTTTGTAGGACTGGATAAAAGAGAGGTGAGGAATGCGGCTGGAGGAAAGGAATGTGAGAGAAATGCTTGAGAGGACAGAGAGGTGAAAACAGAGAAGGTCAGGTTGAAGGAAGCGTCTGAGCTGCAGGTTGAGTCCCTGAATGAGGCGGAGGAGCCGCAACATCCTGCCAGCTAACATCTGAGCTCTGAGGGGTCGCCTCTGTCGGATCCGATAGTTTCTAAATTATTTACTCGGCTGCTTTGGGTTGAAAGAATTTACTGTGTTGGATGAAAATAAAAGGAGAAAACAGGAAAAATGACCTGAAAATACAAATCCTGTTCTAAATCCGTCCGTCTGCTTGTTCATCAATCTAGTCATAGATTAACTTCATGATTTCCTTAGATTTTCCCTGAGGATCTTCAGCGTATAGTGATAATGTTGCAACATTCAGAAACATTTTGTATTTGAATGCCTTTAATATCCACAGTTTGATCTCCTCCGTCACAGTTTATACACCAGAATGTTGGTATTTCTGAGCGTTGAGTCAGTGTGACTCACTTCTGAAGGTCTTACAGTTTGTTGTGCAGAAATCACTCAGCCAGCCTCCTATTCATAAAGTTAAAGAAGTTCTATTGGGTTCCCCTGCTTCCTGGAAAAGGAGGGAATCACCATAGCAACCAGTGACTCAGCATTTTCTGCCTCTTCTATTCAGGCATAAAATTCCATAATGGCTGCCCTCATAAACTATTTATAGCATCTGAAATCATCCCATTTCTGATTAGGAAAAAACTTCAAGCTAAGCGTCTGTCTCTGTCATCAGCTAACTAATGGCAAAAATTAAAGGGTCAAAAAATAAAGCTGAGTTAATATTTTCTAATTTAGTTTTTCTGTCAAATTCAACTGCTCTTTTTGACATTTTATTCCTATTATCTTTTTTTATTTTCCCTCGTCTTCTCTGACCCAGAATGTGGCCTTTGGAGTATAAATAACCTCATGGAAGTAATTATCCAATCTCCTGGTAATTGGAGGCTTCGCCCCATTTTCTGATAATAAAGCCGATCTGCATCCTGTTATTTTTAATATAATCCACTTACATCACACTCACTGTAATTTAGAGACATCGGTAGAGAAACACTTAATGTAAGGACCATAAAAGCCCAATTATTTAAGCCAATTAATTGAATTAATGGGAACACTGAGTGAGCTGCCAGAAACAGCCACACATCTAAATGTAAATTTGGCTCCAGCAGTAATCCAGCAGCCATTACGTTCCCTCAGTACTGACAGCTGAGGACAGAGGAGCGCTGCACAGATCCATGTTGCTTCTGACCGACTGAA
Organism: Xiphophorus maculatus; assembly: GCF_002775205.1. Classification (NCBI taxonomy): domain Eukaryota; kingdom Metazoa; phylum Chordata; class Actinopteri; order Cyprinodontiformes; family Poeciliidae; genus Xiphophorus; species Xiphophorus maculatus. Next base: position 3,683,793 of record NC_036457.1, read on the forward strand.
CTGAAGCTGGCGCTGATGATGTGCTGTTGTCAAGGTGGTAACAGCAGGTTCCTCCAGGTGAGAAACGGTCCCAAAAAATGTCTACCTTTTTCAATTTATTTAAAACTTGAGGGGAATCGTCCTGCTTCTTAGGAAGATAAGTAGCAGGTGAATGTGAAGAGGAGTCGTTTCCTTGCATTGAGTTGAGGAATAATTACAAAGGGAGCTAATTAAATCATTTTTTCCTGTTTATTTTTAAGATAACACATCAAACCAATGAAAAAATCTGAACGTGTGAAGTGGAAGAAAAAAGTCCAACTCTTGAATCCTTTGTGTTTCTAGTCATTCCTGAATCAGAGACGTTAGAAGCATCCCAAAGAGATGATAGTCAGCATGTATTCTTTAATGCCCTTCACAAGGAGCATCAGCCACAAAAAGACGTTGCTTAAGACGTTGACTATATCCAAATATACTGAAAAGTTGGGTGGAAGGACAAAGATGCAGAAGGGATAACTGTGTTTGTTTCAGTAAACCTGAGAGCAGAACCGTGATGCTGCAGTATAAAGTATAACGTCAACCTATTTTCCAACTCTTTCTGCTGCCCGTGTTTTTACTGTGGGGGTAAAACCTCCTCGCTTCATTAAGTCTGAGTAATTCTTCATTGGGAACCACTTCTCGCCCTAATTCCAGCATTTGCTTATCAGTCGCCATGTTTGCATGGATGGACTTCCTCTGTGCAGCTACTGCTCCCTGATTGGTTGACAGGCCCACACCTGTGCGGTCGGTCAGGTTTGTCTGTCAGGTTTTATCAGCTGTGGAAAGAAAAATGTCATCGCTGTCAGAAGAACAGAGTGGAAACGGAGAGCAGGTCAGATTTACAGATCTGGGTCTGATTCAGAGATCGCATCATCGTTAAACTTTCTCTGCACTGGGCCTGAAATTAAGAGGGGAATTATTGGAATACATTTCTGTATCACTTTGCAGTAATATTTTTGGTGGTTGCATTGAAAATAAAAGAAGTCAGTCCTGAAACTGTGTTCTTGTGGGAATGAAAGCAGTTCTTGTCTGAAAGCTCAGGCAGTCGGGTTTGTCCAGGAGGAAACAAGAGAAGCAGCTTTTAGAGTCCAGTCTGGGTGAATCGTGTTGCTTCTGAACAAACCTTACACCAGAGAGAGCGCTGACCTGGGAACAGAGAGGAAGACGGAGAAACAGGAATGTGAATCATGTTGCTCCTTTGAGTTTTTTTACTGTAAGAAAAGAGAGAATCAGTTTCAGGTGAGCTGAAGGCTCTGATTCTCATTCTGCAGGTTTCTGTTGTTCAACCATCAGTGAGTCAGATGTGTAAAGTTAGTACTCAGAGCGCTACCTAGAGCTACGTTTTAGTGATTCAGATGCTTCTCCTCTGGATTTTGTTCAATTGGGAGCATCTGCTTTTGTCGCACCCCCCGCCCCCAACATTTACACAGTTGGTTTTGGACGAAATTCCATCCATCCATCCATCCATCTTCTTCCGCTTATCCGAGGTCGGGTCGCGGGGGTAGCAGCTTCAGAAGGGAGGCCCAGACTTCCCTCTCCCCAGCCACTTCTTCTAGCTCTTCCGGGGGAATCCCGAGGCGTTCCCAGGCCAGCCGAGAGACATAGTCCCTCCAGCGTGTCCTGGGTCTTCCCCGGGGCCTCCTCCCGGTGGGATGTGCCCGGAACACCTCACTCTCTCTTCACCACGACGGACCGGTACAGCGCCCGCTTGACAGCAGACGCTGCGCCAATCCGCCTGTCAATCTCCCGCTCCCTTCTTCCCTCATTCGTGAACAAGATCCCGAGATACTTGAACTCCTCCACCTGGGGCATAATGGGAAATATAATGGGAAATTCCTCCATTATATTTTCCATGCAAAAAATAAAACCAGCTATTACACCAAAGCCCCCACGGGAACATTTTGTTTCCACAGAAACCACATAGTTAAAGCGATAAAAAGGCCACACAATATCATAGCAAATAACCATGAACTACCCACACATAAGCGCAGTGATGGTGGTTGCATCATCCACGTCTTGACAGTCGGAGCCTAAAGCACCAAGTCAACCCGCAGTCCACACCTTGTGAATCTCTCCCTTTCTTCTAGGTTCCTTTCAATACTTTTCCTTCTCTCAACTTTCTGTTATTAGATGTATACGCAGCTCTCAGCCAACAGCTTCTTCAGTTGTTGTGACTGCAGGGTGTCAGTAAAGAACAGAGATGTCACCAGTGATCCTTGATTTGGAAACGTTTTTTGGGGAAAGTTCATTTATTGTGTTGCATTTTTATGTAATGGCCAAAAGTTAGCTGATGCAATTCTTGTTCTAGTTTGATGCACCTTTACCTGGATGTTCAGCCTGATCACCCCAAATCCCAACAGACCTTAATGTTAAAAGCTAATACTCGTGAAAGTTTGATGGTGACTGATTGTCCAGATGACCCCAACATGCCTCACTGTGAGAAACAGCAGCTGTGAAGCTGTGAAGATTGAAGCTCTCCAACAGAGCTTCTGCCAGCAGGATATGAAGACGGGTTTCTGAAGTGAAGCTGCACAGTGTGACTGTTTCTGAAAATGTGGCCCCTGACAGATTGTCTTGTACAAGATTGGTTGTGGGTTCAGACATGCAGAGAGGGAAATGACACACACTCAGCGCCGTTTCTGACATTTTCAGTGCGTTGGCTGTGGTTTGGCTGCATCCAGGGTCGGGCCTCCGATGAACAGACTCCATTGTTGCTCCCCATGAGAAAGGCAAACCATTCTTTCCACTTTCCATTTCAGCTCTTGTGTCTCTATTTTTTTGTTTAATGTTGGGGAGCTCTCCCCTTTTTTTCCAGCAGTTTTAGAAAACCATAAAGGCCAACATGTTTTTCATTAGTCTTCTTGAGAAACCAGCCACTGGTGGGTTGGTGTTGGTTTCACTGGGAGTAAAACTCCACTGTTTAGAGAGCACTAAACATCCGAGAGCAGTAACTGTTACTTTTGATTAATGACTAAAGCTGTTGCTACATCATTGTTAATTATAGGGGTGTAACCTAACATAAAAATCAGGGTTTGGTTTGCTTCAATAAATTAACAATGGACACTATAAAACTAAACTAACTGGATTAATTTTCTTTAATTAATGACGGATCGGTGGGTGTAGCCAATGGATGGATGGTTAAAATAAACATCATTATATTTACATTGAACATGTTGTTGATCAGGATTTGCTGATTAATAAAGACTGCAGACATTTGTGAGTGAAAAAGTCTTACAATGGTTGGCTGTTGCTTTCATGCTGACATAATCCAAGTTAGCAGACGTACCTGTGAGCATCATTAAGGTGCAGCTGTTGAGAAAAACCTTCTGACCAGAGAGACTCATCGCCATGGGAAAAGGAAGTTTGAAACACCCAGTTTCTGTTTTGGTTGTCCTCTTCCATTTATCAGCATTTGAATTTGCATATTACCCAAATATTTAGCTTGTTAGCTAAATAGATAGCAGTAGTAAAATATAACAGCTTTTATTAATATTTTAGGCCCTACATATGCCTTTATACACATAGTGGAAACATCTCAGTCTTTTCCCTGTTCAGACACTCCTGCATGTCTATTAACTGCAATAAATATGTGGCGTTATGGCAAATGGAAATAACAATGACTTCTGCTTCTATCCCAAATCCAAATCCCCCTGGATTATTCTTGTTGCACTTCTCTGTTCAGAGATTATAACACTGGGTAACTAAAAAATATTTTTGGAAGTTGTCTATGTTTTTTTATCTGAATTAGGACTACTTTGCACCACTGAATCCAAAAATGACATTCATTTTTCTCAGTCAGGTCAGGTTTTTATTTGAATTTGATCCAAAAAAATGTGTTCTAGCAAACTGTATTAATTCGTGTTATTTCTGTAAATTGAATAATAAACACTGATAAAGGTAAGAACATGTGAATTGAACATTACAACTTCCTTGTGAAAAATCCTCCATCTCTTTTCTGTGCTGATGGAATCTCTCCTGCTCGTCACTCATTGATCAGATTCTCAGGAAACTGATCCAATGTGAGAACAAGTCATGCATTTTGATGCTCATGTTGCTCCATAGTTCAGAAAGTTGACCCGATGGAGCAAAACCAATGTGATATTTGGATTCAGCACATCAAAATGACCCTAAAACAGTTGAGAAACCCCAGACAATTTATTTGGCTGTTGATCTATGTAATCAATCTTCTATTGATTGATTATATAACTTCTCTTTGCGCTGCTGAACCTTTCTTTAACAGAACAAGATCTCCCAGTGTGGGCGTGTTCTCTCCTAATTTTAGGACTTCTACACAATCTTTCTTGAGCTTCTTGCTCAACTCTTGAAAGAATCCTTCGTTTGTTGCATGGATCTATGAAGTCCTTCTTGGAAACTTTTCTTCATTCACTCCCTTTACTGCTGATCCAGCTTTGATAACTTTACCTAACTGAAGTTGGTGTTTGCCTAGTCTCTCGTTTTTGTTCTGGTCTCCTCTCCGTCCCGTCTTCCTTTGTCCTGTCCTAATGTTATCAGTCATGTAACTGGAGGTTTGACTCACTGGCTTTATCCCACCATCAGCTCCAGTTCTGGGCTGCGGCTCCATAAACTGTAACGTGGTGCTGACTGAGGCCCAGGGCGAGTTCATGTCACCCTGCTACCCCCAGAAATACCCCAACTCTCACACCTGTAAGTGGACCATGCAAGCGCCGACCGGCTTCATCATCCAACTCTCCTTCTTGGATTTTGAATTGGAAGAGGCACAGGACTGCATGTATGACCGGGTCGTGGTGAACACCGGTAGCACTGAATCAAAGTTTTGTGGTCTGACGGCCAGTGGTTTGACACTAAACTCGACAAGGAACGTGATGGAGGTTTCTTTCATCTCTGACTTCAGCATACAGAAGAAGGGCTTCATGGTTAGCTTCCAACACGGTAGGTTCTAGCTATGACTTGCAAACTAATCCAGGTGGAAATGTATCAAACAGAAGCGTTAGGACTGGTTGAAATGCTGATTTCTTTAAGATGCCTCATATCATCAACTGATATGGCCACTTTATGATGTACTTTCTTTAGTTCCTTTTCAAGTTGATAAGATAAAACCCAGAGATGTTGATGTGTTAAGTCTAAAAAAACTTGTTTTGTTGTTTATTGATCCCATTTTTATGCATGTTTGGATAAGTTAAAAAATCAGCATTCTCTTTGCTCCTGTTTTACTATCTTTGCTTTCTTTCTCTGCTTCATCCATCTCTCCCTACAGTTGCCGTGGCTTTGAGGAACCAAAAAGTGAAAATCCCAAACGGTAACGGACAAATCGCAGAGGTCATCAACTCCGTTTCCATACCGGCGCTCAACGAATTGACCATATGCTTTGAGGTGGAAAGAACAGGCTCCAGTCAGGTGCTGGTTTAAAAGTCTTTTCTTGCATTTTCACCATGTTGATGTTTTAAGTGTGTGGGACTCAAACCTCCATCCCTGTGTCTTCTGCTTCGCTGTAACCAAGTTTCATGAAGAGAGCACCACGCCTCTCTGCAGACAGGCTCCTGCTTGGACAACAACTTTGTGATTTCCATCCAGTCGTTTTTAGCTATTTAACAAGATTTGTACATGTTTTGCAAAGAATTGCACAAATGTGTATAATTCCTCTTTTACTAAGATGAAAAATGTTTTGTCACGTGTCTACATCAATGAAAGACAATGTTGACACTTCAGATGAAGTATGGCAGAGCCTTTACTCATTCATTTCTTGTAGGTGTAGTCAGTGACATACAGGGCAGATGTGCCTCAGGAGATATGAGCTACATCTTGTATCCAGTGGTTGTTCAAAATTCCCACTTGCTGTGGTTATGATAACAACCAAGGCATCCAGTACTATTACAGAATCCCTGAGATTGTTCTTTCTTAGGAACCATTACTCAGCAACAGCTGATTAAACCATATGGGCAAGATATCATGAAATGAGACCTTTGTCAAGTTGTGCTTTTAAACTATCTTATTCCTGTGTTGCTTTCAACTTACTCCCAGTTCTTCTGCTTCCTGAACAGAGAGAATGGCTCTTCACCTACTACGACATCAACAACAACGTGGTGTTAAGCTTTGGCTACAATCAGACGGGCATGGAAATGGTTATTGACGGAGTGGTCTGCCCAGTAGAGTCAATCATCTCTGTTGCTGAGTTCACCTCTTCCATGAAGTTCTTCTGTGTCCTCTGGATGTCCTCAAACAGTCGTGTGGCTGCTTACTTCAATAGGCGCTACTATGGGAAGACCTGTTCGCCATCTAGTGGCCACTCTGTTCCAGCTGGAGGAGTCTTCAAATTAGGAGGTAAGGGGCCTCTACTTATTAATCTAACAGTCTCTATGCAGTAATAACCATCCAGGCTGACGATCATTTAAAAGGGTAGAAAGTTGTAAAGCAAACATGATGTTCACTTTGAACTCTTTGCATTCATGTTTGGCTTAGGGCTGCAGAGTTTCAAAGGGAACATGTACAACCTGCGCTTGTGGAATCGTGCCATGACGGTACAGGAGCTCAACAGCTTGACCTGCGACATGGTGGGGAACATCATCGACTGGGACAACAGCCAGTGGACCATCTCGTCCTCTCTTGCTCAGACTGACAACACACTTAGCTGCAGTGAGTAAACTTTACAATCTTTATCTGGTTTTGGATGGTGGGCATGAAAACTCTGAAAAGTAGGGTCCAAGTAGTTAAAGATGAATGTCAAGAGCTTTGTGCTAGGTTTGAAATAAATCGAATTCTTTTTTTAAATATAAATATCAAAAACAGCTAGTAGGGATTGATCAGTGTAACTACAACTAAACTGTTAAAGTGGACTTGTGCAATAAAAGGTAAAAACTATGAGGCCACCCAAGATCGATTACATAAGGTAATCACCTCACCTGTCGTAGAAGGTATCAAAAGTTTGTCTTGAATAAAACTGGTCACTGATTGCTGTGGTCATTTCCAAAGATGCCAACTTGAGTTTGAGACTGACTTAAGTCACAAAAATGAAATGACTCCAGATTAGACTTAGAGTTGGACTCAACTTGGACTTCCCCCTCGAAGACTCTAGTCTTGACTTGAACTGGCCCTTTAAAATTTGAGGCTTGACTGGAATTTGCTCTTCAAAGACTTGAGACTAGATTTGAACTTGATCTGAACTGGGCCCTTAAAGAATTATGTGTTGACTTGTACTTTGGAAAAATGACTTGTAAACATCTCTAATGATTCTCCACTTTTCTGTGGAAGCCCACAACATGGAGAGAGTTGATCTGTAAAAACTGTGTTGTTTTGAAAAATATATTGAACTTTGAGTAACACAACCTTCTAATGGCTTCATATGTATATTTTTGTGCATTTGCTGTTTTTTATGTAGAATATAGATGCCCAAGTTTGGTCCTCCAGAGCTACTATTGCTCTGTTTTTGGATTCCTTGATCAAAAATAAGCAGTTGAAGGGTTCAAATGCCAATTGATTCAGGCAAAGTCCAACTTTCTCCGAGCCATGGAGCTCCACAAATTCCCGAGTTTTCAGGATTTGTAAATAAAATCATGCTGAATGTTTTATAGAATAATAGGCAAGAGAAAATGGACTATTAGCCAAACAGGAGACAACATGGAAGTAATGGTTCAACCTAGAGGCAGGATCCAAAGCGATGTGGTATCAGATCAAACACCAAATGCAGAACATTGGATTGTATCAACTTGTATGAACTCAAAGTGTTAAACTATTCAGGCTGTTGGAGATTTCCGCCAAATCCTGCTACATTCTTCCTTCAGATGGTGAGTTAATGGTTTCCAGTAAGCTGGCTGGCTGAGGACCAGACTTCACTTTGAGTCTGGGTTCGTTTGGCTCAGTTGGAGAAGTTCTCCCACAGTTCCCAACATGAACTATGGAGCAGCTCAAGAGGGACACGGTGTGCTGATTTATTCACTCTTTCACTGTATTCTATACCCACAGTAGCAGTAAAATGCATTATGCACACTGACACATCCAGAGAAGCACTTGTACAAGCCAAGGTGTGGGTTTATAGAGAACTGTGAATGAGTGTGGAGCCACAGTGGGCTTTTTCTCCAGCCAGCTGTGTATGCAGGAAAGAATGGAGGTCTATGTTTATGGAGCAGTTTTGGATGTCTCCCTTGTGAGATTCTACATTGTCCTGCACACACTTTAACTTTCATTTAAATACAGGAAAATGCAAGCAAACCTGAAGGTAATTTTGTCTTAACTTCCACATGTTTGTAATTTCACAAGGTGCTGACAGAGCTTAATTCCCGGGGTTCCCAACCCTCTGCTTGTTTTGGTTTTCCTCTGCCTCTGAGATTTTTCATACCCTCCACCCACACAAGCTTGTTTAAATTGTTAAAGCTCTGCTAGCATTTGATTTAACACTTCATGTTTGACCTGCCCATGCTGTTAATTAATGGGGAACCCAGGTTGTTGTTAGTCACTGCAGTGATCCACCAGGGAAGTTTTAATTTTTTTTACTTGAGGACACGCCTCTGATCTTGACTCTAGACATTATATCAGGTCTTAAAATGTGCTACAATCAATTGTTCTGTTTGATTGTTTCCTTCTTTCCTTTCCTCCCTCCTTCAATTCTTGTTTGCTTCCTTCTGTCATTTTCTAGTTTTCCTTCCTTCCCTGCTTGCTTCTTGTCTTTTATGTTAGTTTCTGTTCTATATTTCTTTCTTCCTTCCTTTCTTCTCTACTTTGCTCATTTCTAACTTTCTTCCTAATTCCTTTCTGTAAATTTTTTTCTTACCTCATTGCCTGTTGAGATAATTGCCTATTTTTTCCCTTTTGTCCTTGTTTCCCATATTTCTTCCCAGTTTTTATTTCTTATTTCTCTGCTTTGTTCATTATTTTTCTTCCTTTCTTGCATTTTTAATTCCATATCAGAATGTCTTTGGGTCTGGACATTTGTAAAATAAAATGAAAACAAAGTAAAAGTATTGCTTCTTATAGAAATAAATTACCGCAATTGAGTGAAAAGTTTTTCAAGTTTTGTCCCTAAAACAACTGCAGCAGAACCGGGTCCTTGAGTTCTGCAGCCTAAGCAAAGTGCGATCTTTGCACCAGTTATTAAGGACTTAATGAGGCTTTGGATGCAGAAATAACTGATGACACCAACCACTACAACACATTGAACCCTGTGGTTTTAGACCATCAACTCACTGGTGAAATGGACCATAATTTGATCCCAGTTGTCTTTGTTTAGATGACAGTTCTGGTGATTTCTCAGATCTTTCCAGCATAGATATAAAAAAAAAAAACTTGATCACTGCAAATATATATATATGTGTGTGTGTGTAGAAAAAACTGATATTCTGGGAAGTTCTGCTTTAGTTTTAGAATGAAAATAAATATTTATATTCTTTAAATGAACGTTTATTATTAAATGTATTATGATGTTACTGCGACAGACTGGCGACCTGTCCAGAGACCCCGCCTAAACCCACTAGGGACAAGGGTGTTAGAAAATGAATGAACGGACGGACTGACTGACTGACTGACTGACTGACTGACTGACTGACTGACTGACTGACTGACTGACTGACTGACTGACTGACTGACTGATTGATTATGATGTTAATTGTTTTACGTGATGCCCACTAACCTTTTCTTCTTTTCACAGTCTGCTACCCTCATTGCATTCATTTAACTGCTGCTGCGCCCACTAGTGGTGAGTGCTGCTAACACGCTTCTAATATGCATAGCTTATGCTAACAGAGCTTTAATGCATGAAAAAGAATGGAGGAATCTGTGATTTTAGTCCTGTAAATGTTACGTCAGTCTGAAAATGTTTGTATTATCAGCAATAGCACAAAACTCATTCACTAACATTGTGTGCTGAGATTAAACCTTTTGCTTTTAGCTGTGGGAGTCTCAGATTACGTAAATTAGTAAAACTGTATGATGGAGACATCTTTGAGCTGCTGGGGGGAAACAACATTAAGATGCAGGAAAATAGTTTATTTTAACACATCCAGGTCAAATTGAGAACAATTTCAGAACCATATAAGCCATAAAGCTGGGTCCGGATCACTGAATGGCAAATAAACAGACAAAATTACTAACAGAAGTTCTGCCATTAAACCACAATCCTCAATGCATTATTTACTGGGATTTAATTTAATAGATCATCACAAGTTGGTACATAACAGGAAGGTGGAATTATAAATAAAATTAAATGTTTTTAACATATTGTTTCAAATTTGAAAAGTCTGGCATGTGTTACTATTCAGCCCCTGGTCCATTGCTTTGGAGAGTCTGCATGTCTCTCTGTATTAAACGTATAGAGACTGAATTTACCAACTTCTTTAAAATAAAATAAAAAGACATGGAGAAAATGTCTTATTAGTGAAATAAACTTCCAGTAGAATTCTTACTTTTCAATATTATGGAATTATTTGCTTAAAACAAACTGATATTTTGCTGAATAATTACTTGTGAGTTAGATTTGTCTTATTTCAAGTATAAGACATTTGCACTAGAAACTAGACCAAAAATACTTGATAAGATTTTGTGTTTTTGCAGTGTAGAGAAACACAAAGCTGCTTCCTCAGAAACACAGAAAGTTTTGGTCCCCTGAAAAAATTAAAAACATTCTGTTTTTCCTTTCTGGTCTTTACTCATGATGGTCTTAAAAAGTCTTAAATTTCAGTTGATGAAACCCTGACTAGCTTTTCTGAAAAATGTGGTTAATGTGTAGTAATTCATGATTTAACATTTCACTTTGGACCACATTGCTTTAGACAGATTATTATTGGAAGCGGTCATCTTAAAACAGATTTTTCTGTTTACTCGGGTTGTGGGCTCTGCGTCTTCAGAGGACTTCCTGCTTTTTTGATACACACTCTCCTTTAGCCTGGCTCAGCAGAAAAGCCTCTTCTGAGCTGCTTCTCTCCAGGCTTCAGATGATTTGACGAGTATCTGTCAGACTGCGTTTGCTGCAGATCCCTGTTTGCAGTGTCAGTCAGAGCGTCAGGCTGACGCACAGCCTCGGTACATCCACCCTGCGGTTGTCACGGCAGCACCAGGAGGCTGTCAGTCAGCCGCTCCGCTGCTGTCAGGCACTTCAAGACGGTTCCTGATCTCCGTGTCTGACGGAAATCTGAAGGTCACCTCTGAGCAAAGGTGGAGCTGTGCTCATTGGATATTTATGAGGTAGCCACCGAAGGACCAACTAGTTCACTTTTTGATTTTTTAGTTCACATCAGCAGTGCGAACTCTTTGCTTCCTTCCATCAACATTCGACTGACTTAAATCATTTAAATCCTGAGGTTTACTGGGACACCCTGGACTTTGACACAATTTAGATGTAAAAACTCCACTATTATATGGAACTATAACGAGAGGATGAGCTCAAGGAATTATATCAGAAATCATAATTAATAAAGACAATCTTAGAGTAACTGGCATGGAGAGCCATTTCATTCATAATGTAATAATTTAATAAATTGTTGATGAATATTCAATAAATGTCCACATGAAATAAAAACAAAATAGATATAAAATACTTATTTGATGGGAAGCTTATTTTTTCAATTTTATTTATTTCAAAATTTACTGATTATTTCTGTATTTATGTATTTCTATAATCTTTTACTTATTCATTTCATAATTGTTATAATTTGACACTTTTATTTTGTAAAACTATTTAATTTTTTTAAATAAAGAAAGTCATAATTCAGAGTGAAACATGTCCTGTACCAACGTGGGCTGAAAACGTGGCCACTGAGACAAAATTACAAGAATCTTTTGCAAACATGTGCTAAAAATGTTAGCAGTGCTAACCCTAAAGCACTAATCATAAACATTAGCTCCCCTAATGCTAAACCAACATGGTATTTACCAGAAGCTTATTCTAAAGCGTTAACTTTAATCATGTCAATAACGCAATAAGTGCTACAAATTTTGTCATTATTTACCTCCCTGTACAATTTCACTTCAGGACGGGAGGAGAGGAAATAGAACTTTGTCTTTACTCACTTCAAAATAAAAGCATGGATATAACCATATAACTACTTGAAGAATTCTTAACAGTCGATGATCAAAACTTCAACACAACTAATAGTTTACAGCCAAGTGAATTAGGACTTTAGAATGTAAGCAGAGGAAATAATTGGGAATCTAAAGGTGCTTAACGTTTTCAAAGTTAGCTAAAGCGTGAAATGAGAAAAGTAACTGTTGGTCTAAGAAAGCAAGTCTAAGCTATACTGTGGATCTAGATGGAAAAATTTTAATATGAAGGAGGAAAGAAAAGCCCCTAAAAAGTGTTTAGTGCTTTAATGACATTTAACGAATGTGAATATTTGTTTATGTCCTGACTGACCTGAACCAAAGCAGATGACAGCTGTTACTGTTGTGAAAATGTTTAGAAAATAAAATAAATAAATTGATCATTGGAACACTGACAGAAAAATTACTGTTACTTTATCTTTGTGTAGATGATCAAAATCCCCAAAATGATTGCAGTTTCGTCCTGCTTGCATTCTGTCCCTTATTTTAAGCCTCTGCTATTATTCCTCTGATATTTCTCGACTGTCGTAAATCATCTCCTGCAGAGACTCTGGAGCTTTGAGCTGTGAAACGGCTCACTGGACAAGGAAGAGTTTGTGAAAGTGAAATCCTCTGTTTTCATCTGGAGTCCCTGTAAATGGATTGTTTGGACGTCTCAGGCAGGATCAGAGCAGAGAGTTATGGTCCGGTTTGAAGCCGGTGGTGTTAGTCAGGTAATCTCGCAGACTTTATAACTCTGTCATTTTCAGCTTGGCTGTGATGGAGGTTTTATAGCTGCTGCTGTTGGCCGGCCTCCTCAGGACTGTTTTTCTCCAACTCTGAGCTCTGAGGTCATCAACTGTATTAAATAAAAGCAGCTGTGACTCTTTGCTGATGTTGTCGTTACACTAACAAACCTCAGACTCGCCATACCTCAATATTAACACAAAACAAGCATAAATGCTGTTGATCAGTGACAAGTTTATCAATTATTGTTATTAATTACCTCTACATGGCTAACATTTTGAGTGATTCCTCTGAGTTTAACACAAAATGCCACTTTTAACGACCGTTGCAGTCTCTTGGTTGAGGAATCTTGACTTTTTTAGCTTTCAGTTCAGGACTGTGGAGCTTATTAAAAATGGCCGGGTCCAATCAGAACCAATTTTCATGGCTTGTGTTCAACACGGGGTCCCGTAAAGATGCATTTCCTCCCTGCCCACACTTCCACACATATTTTAATGGCTGTTTCAACTTCATGGTGCATTTAAATCTAATTGTACTCCCAATTATCTATATTGAAATGCAGCGGCCCCCAGTATTCCAGGGTTTATGAACCACAAACATCTGCAAATACTTGATATTCTCTCTGAAAACACTTACAACTGCTTTCTTTAGTAGTTCAGACACTAAATATACTTTAATATGCTTGAATACACACTGTGCAAACCAACGCCATTAATGTTAACTAATATCAACATTCTCCCCTATCTTCTCCTTGGGGTTTCAGCCAATCAGCACCAAGGAAGATAAAAGGCACCATAAGATCGACTGCTTTCCAAATGCCAGCCTATAGCATCAAGTTGCATTGGCAATTCAGCTTCCCAATTTGATTTTTCTTTTGGATGTTTTACATATGCTCTATGAAGGAATCTGCAAATATGTAAATGTTCTGAAAATCATTTGTAGTCGCATTCAACAGAAAACTGAATGAATATGCAAGGATCCGCTGCAACTTTAAGATAAATTTATATTTAGTATCGTCACCAAAATTGTATCCAGGACTACCCAAATAACATCCAAATAGTTTCACTAAAATTTATTTAAATGCCCCGGTAATGTTGATATGGGCACTTGAAATGCCGAAATGCAATAAAATTAAAATTTTACCAGAAAATGTCAAAACTGTTTAAATTTGAACGCCTGTGGTAAACTAAACTGGAAGTCAGGTATAACTCTGTAGGCATTTATTATGGCCAATAAAATCCTGATTGTTCATCTTATTTTGTTCCAGGTTAAATGTTTTAGGATTCATTTCCACCAGATATGTTTAGTCTGCTTTAATCAAACTGTAGTTCTAATTCAAGTTCTCGGCAACTCTAGTTGTAGATCTAGACTAGAACTAGAGTTCTATGTGTCTTCTTCAGAGGTTTTCATGTTGTTTTCTTCAGTGGTTGTTGGTGCAGCGCCACCACAGGTGAGAAGGTGAACAGTTTTTTGTTTTAGCTTGGTTGGTTTGACTCAGAGCAGTGGTACAGCGAAATGCACCACAATGGAAATGTAACAAATGTTGAAACTTTGGTTCCCAGTCAAACTGGGTCTGCAGGACTATCAGGTTTGTAAACAACCTTACTGTCTCCTCTGATTTGTTTTTGACCAGAACCAGGAACTAAAGAGTAACTGAATAAGAACCTTTAATAGATTTTCACATTTTTTCCTGCATTCAATACTGTAGGGTTGCTTATTAGATGTGAATTCATTTGTTGAAATGTGCCTCAGCTTTACAGTTTGTATAAATCTGATTTATGTAAGACTGGTATAATTGATTGTGGGTTGGATCATTTTATATACAACTGCAATTTCAAGAAAACAGGTCTTGTCTCTTTTTTTTATTAAAAAAATCAGCAGGCAGGATAGTTTTGTGCTCACAGCAACTTGCTTTGACAACCATCCAATGATGAAACTGTCTCCCTCTGAAACTGTCTCCCTCTGAAACTGTCTCCCTCTGTGCGGCTGCCTGTCCTCCTACTGACGTTTCTGTGGATGTAGCGCCCGATGTGTGGGCTGCAGCTGCATTAAAATTCAGAAAGCTAAAGAACAAGAGGAGCCCAGAGTTTGGTCTCCATGCTGTTCCTGTGAGAAAATAAAAAAGTTGGAGTTTGTTCTTCAGCACAAACTTTAAAAGTAGTGAAGAGTTTCATAGTATTTGGTCAGATGTTCCCTCTTTGCCCTCCTGCATGTTCAGATAAGTTGATCCAAACTGATCTGTCTGTTGCTTTCCCAACCTCTCATCAGTAGGGATTGATGCATGACAAAATCAGTACTGATATTTGATCATCGTTTTTTTTTTTTAACATACCAGGTCAAAAAGTGAAACTGGACTGATATGAACAACCAAGGTTTATTTCCATTTTCTTGTCATTTGTATTTTGCGTTAGCTTAACAATGTTTGTCTGTTCTGGCACAGTTAAAGGTTAACAGGGCTTTGCAAATTTCTTATATCAACTTTATTTGTTCATTCTTTAGCTTCAGTTCAGGTGTACTTACTTTCCTTGTAGGAACAATCACCAACTTATTCTGAACCGTTTGTCCCCTTCAGGTTCCAACCCGGCTACAGGCTGCGACTCGGGCGGACTGGGCTGCTCAGGTAGGAAAACTAAACGCACCTCGAATGCTTGTGCTGGAATTAAGAACCTTAAATCTTAATTTGACATTTTTTCAAATTTTATTTCACATGGGAAATACATTTTATAGTATTTATTCATTCATTTGTTTGTTTAATCAGAAGGTTTTAATTAAAAATGTGTGCTAGATTCTGACTTAATTGGAACCTTTTTCCTCACGTATTTCAGATGCACCAACAAAAGAAATAAAAATAAATAAATGCCTTGATAAATTAATTAATGTGGCAAATATGTAATAAATATCATGGTCAACAGTGTTCATTTGACATTTTTATGGCTCACATGTGAAAATCTTATCATCTAATAACGTCAAACACTGTATATGTCACATGTGAAAGTTTTCCCACATGTATAAGAACGTTTTCACATATTTACCCTCGTTGCCAAGAGTTTTCACTGTTTCACATGTGCAACACAAGAGAACATGTTCCCATGTGTTTTTCGTTGTAATTTCAGGTTACATATTATTCAAAATATTCAAGGAGTATTAAAGTTTTTAAGAGTTCACTGTTTGTTCAGATTCAACTATAGCTGTGTCTATATTTGGGAATTACACAGGAAGTGGATCTCTTGACATTTTTCCAAGTACATCCTGTATTTTTGAGATTGTCTTTGGTACCATGCTCATCTGTAAAGACGGAATCAGAGGGATTCAAACCCTCAACCCAAGCAGCTTGAAATTTGCTCAACTTTCCATTATCTCTGCTTAAGAAAAGTCGCTCAGCCTGAAAGCTGTGAAACATGAACCTCAGATGAACCTTTTTGTCAGGAATGCGATCATCCAGGAAGCTGCTGACTGGATTCTGGACGTCTTAAAAAAACCTTTCTGACCTCAACTTTCATGTTGAGCTCCTGCTCTCCCCAAATCACAAACTTTTTCTGACCTCTGAACCTTGCAAGTGCATTCATGCCACTCTGAACGGGAGGAAATGCAGTTCAGCCCAAAATATTCAGACACCTGCTGATCTTGAAGTTTGTTTCTTATTAGAAAATAATCACAAATCTGCCAAAAAATAGTAAAAACAATGTAAAAAAAAAAAACATTTGGTAAAATTAAAAGTTTAATGTAAACCTCAATCTACCAGCAGGAATTAAAAAGTTTGAGCTGAACTGCACTTTCACTTCCAGTATTTGCTTTAACAAAAACAAGCATTTTGTAGAAATCAATAAGCTTCTGGGGTAATGATAGTAATTGAGCATGGCAGAAAGAAGTTTGTATATTCTCCCTGTGCATCTGTTGGTTCTGTCAGGGTCCAAAAATATGGCTGTTAGGTTGATGTCTTTAAATCAATTCAGTGATATACAAAGGGAATTAAAACGGAGCGTGTGGCTGGATGGATGGATGGATTTGGTGTTTTGACTGATGCAGACGTCAGCAGGGGTTTATATCTGTTTGTTCTCATATCTACCATTTAAGTTTTCTGCTGCTGTTTTCACTGCAGTCGCTTGTTATTTTTGCCTCTTCATCATTTTGTACCTTTGCAGTTCTGGTTGTTGCATTTTTGACGTTTTCAGTTGGGAAATGGCGCCACCTTCAGTGCCTCCAAGCACCAATTAATACCCACCGGGATGACACTGCTGACTGCTCCTCTTTTCTTTCTGCTGCCTTCTTATGGTTCCAATAGTTTCATGGAAACAGTAGAGCAGTAAGAGTATTTAAAGAAACTTTTTGTAAGTTTCAGGAGGATTTGACTTGTGAGGACGGTAACGACTTGCTCCGTTTTGGGGACATTGTTAATCTCCTTTTGCATCACATTTATCTTTCTCTGTTTTATCCAAACATCTGTACTTCCACCAGCTGCTTCCTCTCCCACCACCTCATCCACTGACTCCACTAACACCAGCCATGCTACTAACGCCATCTCCCACGGTAAGAAACCTCATCCTCATCATCCCTCATTCTGCCTTCCTCTTCTTCTTGTCTACCTTTCTACTCATTCATTCCTGTCCTTTCATTCTTGGTTGTCAGTTTGTTTTTCATATTCTTGATCTTTTCTCAGTTTTAGGCCCAGTTTCTCTGTTGTTCTCCTTCAGTTGATTTAGAGAAATGGTCCCTTTCTAACCCTTTAGTGAGAACAGTGAGAATGTGTTAACACCAGCATCATTTTTCATCTCCAGCCTTCCCTCCTCCCATCTTTTTTACCTCCACCTCCACCCCTAGCATGCCTCTAACCCCTGCCATCAGCACCAACTTTAGCACCAGCAGCACTTCCAGCTCCTCCTCATCCTCTGGTAAGCCTTCATCTGCCTCGTTGTTTGCCAGGACAGTCTTTGCTTATTGGATGTTTTGTATCAGGATATAATTATTACTTCTCATTTATGTGGAGTCGTTTGTAAAGCTACACAGTTAAAAATTACTCTGCCTTTATTAACAGAAAAAAATAGGTTAATTGCTCAGTCATATTTTCACCATGTTGTTCATTCATTTTTAAATGTAACGTGTTTCATTTATAAACTAAACATTTAATTAACAAGCAAAATATTTGGTTTCAAACTTTAGCTTCAAACTAAATATTTAGTTAGCAAGGTTGCTAACTGAAACTAAATATTTAGCTAAATATACTAACCTGATGTGAAACACTCAACTTCAAACTGAATATTTAGTTTGTAGTTGAATAGTTAGCTTCAAACTATGTATGTAGCTGACTAGCTATATATTTTCTATTTAGCTTACTAGCTAAATATTCAACCTCAAACTAACTGCTAACTGAACATTTAACCAACTAACATCTAAGTATTTTGCTTGCTAATTAAATATTTTTGAAGCTTTTTTCAAAACTGCAATATAAATAAATTGACAACATGGTGAAAAAATAGTAAAAACTGAAACTACATTTTTTTCTTTGCAGGCTAAATAACTCAAATTATTAGTTTATTTTTGGACTACGTAACTTTACACCCCATACCAATTAGTCTGAACTGTATTCTACAGAAACTAAATCAAAATGTAGATAACATGGCATTTAGCTTTGCCACATCTGAATGACCTTACTGTCTTCTGAAATAAAGACATTTCATGAGAAAACATGTTGAGCAAGAGCTGGAGAAAACCAAAACGCATACAATTTTCTTTTCGCTTAATGTATGTTTTATTTCAAAATGTTCTTTCTAAAAATCAAATCATTTTATGTCCAAAAACTAAAAGAACTAACTGGTTTCTTTCATTGGTGTAAAACTCCACCAGAGCTCAGAAAGACTCCTGTTGCTTTAACCCTGTCTGGTTCTGTGATTTCTGTCACTGACATGCCACCATGTTGTTGCTAATCAGCTTCTGCCTCCATCAACACCACCGCTACTTCGCCTTCATCCACCACTGCTCCCATTGCTTCAACCAGCAGCACACATGGTAAGGTAGAAAGCCTCATCAGCAGCATCCATCAATAGAACATCACTGACTGACTGCAACATGAACACAGAATCATTAAAACCTGACTAACATGAACAAATAAAATGTTTTCTTACAGTTGTATAGCAGCATCAACACTGTGGTGAAGGAGACTAACCTGCTGTGATTGTTTTACTTCCCTGTAGCTGAACAGACAACCAGCATCACGGCTGCCGTTTCATCTGCTAGCACTAACCATGCAGATACTAACAGCACAGCGCTTGGTAAGAGCAACATTAACACCAAACTGTCTGCAGAAATAATGCACAATAAAGTGCTGTGAACAGTTTTTACATTTTTGGATTTTAAACTTTCCAAGCAACCTGGACCTATGAGAAAATTTATTTAATTATATTCTTTGTTTTCACAATCTGATCAGAAAACTTTCTGATCTCTAGAATCAATAAATCACTAAAATATAACCTTTCTGACTGCAGAGAGTAAGCCAAAATGTTATTTTCATGTTATTAGTTTATTTAAAACAGGGACAATGTGCAAAAAAACATGAATTAAAGATGCTTTTCACCAGATTTAACTATTTCCATCTGTAGCTCTTGAGCAGGTGAGTCAATTAAACAGTCAAATACCATAAAACGTACATTAAGTCTCTATATTCCCTACATACGATCACTGCATGAGGTCATAAAATTTCATTATAAATATTGCTAAATGCCAGACTTGTGCTCTGTAATCATTAATGTCACGATTTCTCTGCTGGTTTTCTAACAGTCATTTCCTGACTTTACAAGAAAAGTCTTTCAGGTTAGTGGAAAGTTTAAGACTTTCTGGGAGTTTGTTCCATTTTGTAATGCCTTTGAGAGAAAAGGCTGTCTGTTGAAATGCTGAGCTACATTTGGGTTTTCTGAGGTTGTCACAGTTGGTAGACCTGAAACCCGTCTGACATTTACCAAAAACATCAGCAGCTGGTTTAATACAGCTGAAAACTAACACTTTATCTACCAGATAAAGATGATGCTAACAGTAAAACATGGTGGTAGTAGCATGGTGGTCTGGAAATGAATTGCTGCTTGTAATTAATGGAATCATAAATTTTGATCTTTAGCAGAAAACCCTGAAGGATGATCTCTGTGCATCACATTGTGACCTTAAACTTTTATTTTGCAGCATTGCAATGATCCAAAATGCATTTCAATAGTTTGAAAAGTGGCTTAATGAAAGTCCTGAGCTGGAATTTCTCAAATGTCATCTAAACTCCTTGCACAGGGATGTAGCAAACTCATTTCCTGCTCCCAAACCTTTTGATGATAGCTGTGGTCATCGACTGTAGAACAAAAATTACTTTTTCACACAAGACCAGGTTGGTCCAGATAGAAAATTACAAAAATGAATTTTGATTATTCTGACCTGAACCATGAAAGTGTGACAAGAGAAACAGAATCAGTAGAAAACTATAAATGTTAAAAACAAAAAGTAATGTAGGTGTTTTCCACCAAGGCGGTTCTGGTGCTAGAACAGGGCTGGTGTTGCGTCTAAAGTAGTTTCTACATCCTGTAAAGACACTTTTTATTCTCTAGTCTCTCACACTAAAAACATCTCTGCTAATAACTATTTGAGTTTAGTGATGTGGGGAGACTTTGACTCAAATCAGGACCAAGTTGTTCTTGGGACTTGGAAATATTTCAGATCTGTGTGCGACTTGCAGGACAATGGCTCTGTCCCACCTCTGCTCTGAAATGCATCATTACTCTGTTTATTGAACATGAAATAATTTTTTACTCTGGAGGAAGTTGCACCAACTCTGAACTAGAAACAGAACTGGTTTGGTGGAAAAGTAACATTTAATGAAGCTAAATAGGACAGATTGGACGGATTTGCATGGATTGGTTAGTGTCCAGTTTGCATTGGAAACAATAAAATTTATGCATATGTTATTTTTACTTCTTAATACTTTAGCAACACTTTTCACTAACAACCTGCATGTCTTAATTACACCTAAAATGATGTCAAACTTCATTTTTGCTTATTTTGATTCAAGATTTAATCCTTCAAACCAACAAACACACATTTAGCAGTAGGTACTGAAATATTTTCTTTAAATAGGAGTTCCTGTTTTCCTATTAAAATACCTACATTTTCTCTGCTCAGTGGATTTTTGTAGAGACGGATGGACTGTGAATGATGGCTGAACGGATGGATGAAGCAGCTATTTTCAATCGTTTTCATCAACAGACAAGATAAAATGTCAATGTTTTATAAACATATTTTTGAGAAATTTGATCATTTTATCATGTAGAATTAGAGAAATGCATTAAATCAATACTTTGTTTCCATAATAACTGAAACCTGAGAGCCTTAAAACAACGTTCAAATTCCTCCAGATTGCGTAGGAACCTTGTGTTTTTCAGACATGCTGCCTCGTTTCTGTAAATTTAGAGACTTGATTTTCAATCACATCACATATTTAATCATTTCATCTTCCTGCTCTTCTTTATCTTTTAACCACCCTCTTTTCTGTAGTTTCTTCCTTCGTTTCTTCACCTGAACCTCTTCCAGGGACGACTCTCCAGCTGCCGTTTCTAACCACCAACCATCCGTCGACTAACAAAGCCGATGTTTCTTCTCTGGGTAACAAACCAGCTGCATGTCCTGTTTAGCATCTTGAATAAACTCCTCAGGTTCTGAATTTCTATCCAACCTTCATACCTTCTGTGTTCTTTATTGCTCTAAGATTTAATAAACTTTAAGTCATGCATGTGATTCGTGGATCACTTGGCAGAATTTCTGGTTTCAGATGGTCTTGGTTTACGTCATTGGTTTTAATGTACTTTGCAGGTGTTTCTTTTGCTTTAAATGCATTTATGTATTTAATCTAACCTGCTTTTTCACTGCAATGCTTCCTCCTTTGATGCTGCAACCCAACAGTGGAGAGGAGTTCTACAAAATACCCCAATTCTCCAAGGCCCAAACATCTGCTGGTTGACCTTCATAAAACTCTAGCTGGTGGATTAACTCCTGGAAGAAACTTTGGACTTTTTCAAACAATCAGAAGAACCCGGCGTGCGTTATCGTCCAACCCCCATTCTCTAACGTCCAGTCAGTTCAGTCCTACAGGTCAAGACTCCAGACCTCCAAAGTCACAGCATCAACCCAGAATTATTGCTCCAGCCCCAGGTCCAGCCTCGCCAGTGGATCCATCACACCCACGACCCCCCGCTGCCTTCCGGAGTTCAGCTTTCTATCACAGCCCCAAACACTCCCTGGGGTTCATCTCTACCCCTCTGAGGAAAAGGCCGAGTGGAGGAAGGCGACCAGCTGCCACCCGAGCAACCCCCAGCAGGGTGGAGGTTCTGGTGACAAAACCTTCCCCTCCAAAAAACGGACTGAAGTCGACAGCCAGGCCTTCCTATAGGAACACCTCTCCCATGTTGGGAAATCAGCTAAACAGTTTGATTTCCACAGCAAAGTCTTCATCTTCCACCCATAACACCACAACAATCAAGAACCCCACAACCAGTCCAGACTCTGAAACTCTTCTTGCACCCATACCATCACGGGCCTCATCTCCACGGCAACATAAAGGTGAGGGGTCATCATCTTCAGGGCTGAGTAACAGAAAGAGCAAACCCATAGCGCCCCCTTGGTTCCCTCTGAGCATCAGCGGTGGGGAATTCCTAACGAGGAACTGGACGGATCCTCTGGAGTACTCTTCAGGGTCTGACATGTTCATGTATGATTTGGGTGACATGTATGAGTACGATGCTGTTTCCTCCCAGGAAGAACTTCCTGCCAGCTCTATAACAGGAGCCAGCGACACTCTGAAGGAAGGTGATGCTAAAGAAACCTCTCCAAATAACACGAGTCTGATTGAACCAAAGTTCGATGAACGTCTCGTGGTTCAACCGTCGGTGTCTTTAACTGAAACTGCAACCTCACCCTCTGCTGGTGTTTCTCTGGAGGTTCCCCTTAAACAACTTGTTGCTGTTTCTGTCTTACAGCAGAAACCCAACAGCACTCCTGATTCTTCTCTTTCTGTGGAACAAACTGGGAATCTTCAAACAACTCCATCTGCCGAAATTCATCCCTCCCCTGTTTTTCACCAAAATTTTCTCTCCCTCTTCCTCGCCTCTCTTCATCCTCCATCTTCCCCACCGTCCCTTTTGGGTCCCACTGAGCCACCCTCTGTCTCCTCCAACAGTGTCCCTCCTCTTCTCCAGCTTCATGCCTCTCCTTGGGTGTCAGGAACCTCCCATCCTTCTGTTGTACCACTTCCATCTCCAACCTCAACCCTTCAGATGGGATTTGACCCCAGAAATCCATCTGTGTTTTCACGTCCTCTCCTTTCTGATTCCATCTCTGAATCCCAGATCCCGTCTGGTGTTGGTGCACTCTTCCCTGAGTCCTCCCTGTCTTCTGAGGAACGATTATCCAATATATCAGAAATTGATTCTAAATCAGAGCCATTACGTGTCTCAGATGGAACTCCATTGAACAAATTCTTAAGTGGGAATAATCCAGTTTCTTTGATTTCACTTACGGAGAATTTGTCTGAGGTTTTAAGGCCAATCACTCCGTCTCTGAGTCCGTTCTCACTCCAGTCTGATCTAAGAGATTTAAAGGATGTAAATCTGTTTCCAGATCAGTCTCATCTGCGTCGCCTATCCACCCCAGCTCGGCTTCCTGCTTCCTTGTCCTCTTTGCTTTCAGATATTTTCCCTCCTGTCTTAAGCGACAGCCTCAAGACGTTGTCTGAGACGTCTCCTCCTTCTGTAGGGAACTCAAAACAAATCATAGGGAATCCTGCTTTTTTTCTGGGCCAAACATCAGCAGCTCTTTCTCAGGTGAATCATAATGACCCATTTATTCAGCCTTCTTTACTTCCGCCTGCCGTACCACTGACAACACATCGCAGAACCGTCGGAGCGCAGCTGGGAATCCCGGCTCCTCTGCCAAATAACTCACACCGGATTCCACACACACATCCGCCTCCTTCTCCCTCTGTTCCCCACATTCCTCCCCCTGCATCTTTTCCCTCTTCCCCCACTCTCGCCTCCAGCAGGGCAACATTAGCAACCGTCAGCGTGACAGAAGCAGAAATTGGCTTTCTGTCACCCACTCGACCCACAGCGGCGTTCCTGAACAAACACTTCCAGACCCCACACCGAGCCGACATGCAGCCTTTTGAGCTCTTTTTCTCCCTCTCTGGGAAACAGTCTTCCACACTCTCTGGAGATGAATGGGAAGCCATTCCCTCGCAGCCTTCGCTTCCTGCCAGAGACGCTGACAGTGATGGAGTTGACTCTCATCCTGCAAACGGCTCCCTGAAAGCAGACGCCTCCAGAATTGATTCCATGTTTGATCTTGCAGATGTCGCTCCGAAGATGCTTCCTGCTGAAGAGCGAGTGTCTGAAGTCGGAGTGAGTTCTACAGCTGAGAGCAGGAGAGACGGGATGCAGGAAGCTGCAACAGGTCGTTTGATTGCTGCTTTTAAACACACAAACAAACCAAGCATGATGGATGCATCTCAGCAAATCACTGCTGCTGTTGCTCCAACTCCCCTGCCATCTTCTGATCCCAATCCAGCAGCTTCCAGGTCCCCCACCAGCTCTTCCATCCATGCCCCAAATCAAGACGTCATGTCTGGGCTTAAAGAGTTTTATGTTTCTGGTAATGTAGACACAAAAAACATCTCCAGCATGAATAAAGACATCATTCTGATGCTCAAAGACGCCCCTCTGGAGCCAGCTGAAGTGATAAACTCCACACTGGCCAAAAATGCTTCTGAAGATTCAAGCATTTTAAAAGAACCAGCTGTTGCAAAGCCAAACCCAGCCTCAGATCCGAACCTGTGGAACCACGGAGTTTTCCTAAAACCATCTGCAGCTACAGCTACTTCCTCTTCCTCGGCTGCTCCACTCAGAGACCCGAGTCCAACCGCGCTACGACCCGCTCTGAGTGTTGATTCCTGCCACTGCAAACTGACCTTTGATTTTCCATGTCTGTGCAGAGAGGCATCAGGGAACAGTATGTTCAAACCGTAGCTCTAGACCGTCGGAGAAAGCAATCAAGTGTAGAAACCTCCTTCTGATTGTATTAAGTCTTAAAATCTGGGAGTTTTCACTCAGTTTGACTGTGAAGGGATTTTAGGACAGAATACATGTTAGATTTCTTTTTAAGGTGGTTGGGCTTTTCTGTAGAACAACGAACCTTTACTAATTAATCATATAAATCTTGACAGGGTGCCGTTAGTAAAGATACACGATCAAAAATCATGAAAAAAGAAACGGCCGACAGTTTTACAGCCATATTTTCATCATCATTAATTCAGTTACAAATGTCAATGTTTCAAACTAAATAATTATCAAACTAAATATTCAGTTCAGACAAAATATTTAACTTCAAACTTAGACACAACTGTCACTTAATTAGCATGCTAATTATTTAGCTTATTTAGCTATTCATTTAGTTTAAATATTTAGCTAGTTCTAACCTTTACCTACATATTTAGTTTATAAACTACATATTTTTACGAACCCAGAGTTAACTAAATATTTAGCTAACTCTAATATTTAGCTAAATATTTAGTTTTTAGACTAAATGTTTTCAAACTAAATATTTAGTCTACAAATATTTAGTTTATAAACTAGATATTTAGTGTGCTTGGAGTGTTTAGTTTTGAGTTAAACAGTTACTTCGTAACAAAATAGCTACCTCAAAGATAAATATTTAGTTTGTAGCCTAGCTTGCTATTTATATTGAAACTGACATTTATAAATGGTGAAAATATGACTGAAAAATTAACAACTTTTTGTGCCTTATAGCTAAAAAATCTGAATTATTGCAGTTAATTTTTGACTGTGTGACCAACGGCACCATTTGGAGTTTTGGTGATTGGTTTGGTGTGATTCTGGGTCCAATCAGGTTGCTGTATTGGTAGTTCTAGTTTAAACCCAGGTATCGGACGTTTTTTTTGATTTCCTGACATTTTCCTCAACAGTCCTGGTCTTTTAGCGAAGTCCATCCCTCCCTCTGGGGGAGACCTTCCTGCTCAGCTGCTCGGATTCTGAGTCCTTATCAGAAATCTACTTGAGATGTTTGAACAAGCAAAACAAATCCCTGTCAGTTTGCAGGCTCTCCAACCAGAAATAATGTCTTCAAACTAACAACTGTAGATCTAAGAGAGACACCTAGTGGCTGCTGTGCAGCATAGCAGGAGATGGAGCGAAGCACTAAAACCACTGAGGCTCAAAGCCACGAGAAAACGTTAAATAAGCTGAAATATCTCAGAAATACTCCTGATGAAAATATACCAATTATATAGAGTAAAGCTAATGTAACTGTTGTTAAAATGTCTTTTATTGAAGGACATTCCCTGAACTCTTTTTGGATTCAAATTTAGATTTTTTTGTTTTTAACTGATTCATCTTGAGTTGTTTTCCAAAGAAAAGTGGCCAAAATTATTCAGTTTTCAAGTGTGCAAAGCCGTCAAAAGGCCTGCAGGTGGAATATTAATAAAGAACTCATTTTTAGGTCTTTAGTTTCAATAAAAATGTTAAAATAGGGAATGATTTTCCTCAGTCAAGTTCAATTTAGTTGCTATCAAACTCCGTCTACTGCTGGTAATCTACTGTCTGTCTGTAAAACATCATCTTAATCTGCTGAACTTCTCGTTGGACATTGCTGTCTAGTGACAAGGCTGCACAAAATAGCCGATCAAATTATTTTCCATTTCATCAACCAGCAGATTCTCGCCTGAATTTGGATGTTTTATTCGTTCAGACCTGGAATCTGGGATCAGCTGCAGCAGCTCAGTCAAATCCCTCCAGTGTTACCAGGAAGATGAAAATAAGGAAAGTGATAAAGATCAGATTTTGGTTAAAAACCTTTTGCTTTCTGCAGACAGTTAGATAATCTTTAAGGCAATCAGAAGGTTTTCTATTTGCATTGCAGTAATGTGAGTTTATTCACCAAAATGAACTAAACTCCCTCCATTCATGTGTTGCTGAACACATTCTCTATTTTCCGCTCAGTTTGAATGCAAACGATCAAGACTGGGGGAAATTGGGCTGAAAGGTGGAAAATCTGTTAAAGATTTAGGAAGCTAGCAGCACCGCTAATGAAAAGCTTGCGGTTGAGAGAGAAGAAAGCTCTCGTTTTGTTGGCTGTTATCTGCTGAGCTGCACTTTTCCTCCTCACCAGTTCTCTGGAGGTTAACATGCCTCTACTGGCTCTGAGTGCTTGATTCATCTCCTGCTGTGAGGCGCAGAAACAGAAAGGTCTCCACTTGAATGAAAAGCTCTGACTGTGGGATGGTTTCCTGGGTTTTTTGCAGACGGTTTGTTCTACCGGGTTTCCTTCACGGTGGAGTCTGAGCTCAACCTGCAGGCGGTGCAGCGAGCCGCCGCGCTCTGGGTAAGATGGGAGAAATGTTCCCACAATTCACCCTGAAAACAGCAGGAAAGAGCTGAGCTGAAGCTTCATCAGTATGGGAGAGGATTAGGGCCAAAGATAAAGAAAATTATGACTTTCTCTCAAAGTTATTCTCTGAATTCTGACATTATTCATAATATTCTGATTTTTATCTCAAAATTTTCACTTTAAACAAAATTCCCACTCTTTTCTCAGAATTTAAACTTTAATCTCAATATTTAACATTTCTGAGAATTCTAATTATTTTTGCTTAGATTTTTTACTATTTTTTTTAAATTCTGACTTTTTCTATCAAAATCTTGACTTTAATTTTAGGATTCTGTCTTTTTTTTTTCTCAGATTTGTGACTTTTGACCTCAGAAGTTTGAAGTCAGATTTCATTTTATTTTTTTCCAGTGGGCCTATTTCTCATTACACCAGTTCTCATCTGTTTGTGATCTCTGGCTGCTGCTGAGTGATCAATGTGTTTCTTCTTGCAGATGAATCAAACTTTTCAGAACTGGACACATTCTTTGGATAATATCAGGTAATTCTGCAAACTTTCTTTTGTCTTACAATCCAACACAAGCTGATTTTATTGGTGCAGTTTTGTGTTTTATTCTATTAAAAAGATCATATGTAGGTAGTTCCTGCTGTTACCTTCAGGATGTTTTAAAACATTTTATTCACAGATTTACTTTCGTCTCCAGTGTCCTAAAATAAAACTGTTTACTTCATTAGCTTTAAGTCACATTAGACAAACCGGATAACTTAATATTTTTAATGTGACCTCAGTCAATTAGTTGTTGTTTTTCTTTAAGATAATATTAAAAAAGAATCAGGGGGGAAAAAGCAGGCATAGTCAAATTAGCTGACAAACTTAGAATTATTTAAAATATGTTTCAATATTTTGTTCTTTGTCTGCTTCTTTAAGAAGAAACACTTTTTGATTCTTTTATATCAACACAACTGACAATATTGCTTTTGTTCGTGTTTGTCTGAATAATGTTAGTCTCCTTACGTTTGCAGTTTTCTGGAACTAAAACCCAAGTTTTCATCTATTAGCTGCTGACTACAATTTGTTGAACAAAATAAATGAGGAAAAATATGTGTGTGACAGGCTAAAACAAAGAGCCAAGAAATTAAATTCACAATTGGTCCAAAATGAAGAGGCTTCACTAACAGGGAACGCTTCCCTAAAAGTGTTTATTATCCCAGATAAAGGGATAATAAAAAGGAAAATGTTTATTTTTCTGTTTCTAATTGAGCCAGGACTGTCTGTTACTACTACTGCCATCTAGTGGACGTTCACTAAAACTACAGTTGAACGTCAAAAGAAAAATGAATAATTATACAATGATCTTTAAAAATATCTAAAAACAAATCAAAAAATGTTGGAAAGAGAAACATTGTAAAACAATTTAGATACAAACACTGGCTATTTCCGCTAAACGACTAAATGTTTTTATCTGTACTTTATTACATCTTATCATGACTCATGTTCCTTGAAGCAATTTGTTTCTGTTGTTTCTTTATTTTGATCTGTTTTTCCAGAGTTCAGCAGGACGCAGCCTTGAACAGGTAAGTGTTTTTTTAAGCTTCAGGCCTCATCTTCAGGTGATGATCAGTTTAAATCTGAGCTGAAAACATTTCGTCTCAGTTACACCTGCCAGGTGCTGCTGATGATCACCAATGAGAGTCTGGGTGAAGCCGACGTGTTGGACCAGCTGATCAACAACCCGGCCGGTACCAGCCTGCTGGGCCGGGCTGCCGACATCAACGTTCGCCAGATCGGTCAGAGACGAGTTCAGCTGTCAAACTGGAAACTTTGGTTTTAGATATTTGTAGAAAAAGAACAGAAGTAAACAGAATTTTGCTAAAAATAAAAACTTTTCTTCTCTCCTTCTCTGACTTATCACTTTAGTTTTCTTCATGGGACTCCTTGTAACGTCACAATATGAATAATGTAATAAAATTGGACTTAAAAATGTAATAAAACATCATTAAAACCACATTATATAATAATTTAATGACATCCTTGAACACATTTTGCTCTTTTTTTTAAGAAATTATAATGTACTAATGTGGCACATTATGAAATAAACTGTTCATCCTAATTATAATACTTCTATCATGTTGTAGATCATTTAAATTGAAAGTTTGGTTAATAAATACTCGATTTTGGTAATTTATTTGAGCTTTAAAACTCATTTGTTGTTTAATAAGGCAAAACAATTCAAAATACAGTCAGGGATTTTCTTACATTCTGCACAGATTATTATATAAAAGTGATTTTGATGTTTTGTTACATTTTAAAGCCGTATTTTATTACATTACTTCATAATTTGGCTTCTCTTTGTTATGAACGTGTTCCTCCTCCTTTTCTCCTGTATCTGTAACATGTTGCTGGTGAATCATCTGTTTCCTCACAGAGAACTGCCCAGAGGACAACCACCTTCAGTACCTGTGGTCTGAGACCAAACCCAGAGTCTCTCACTTCCTGCCTTGCTTCCCCAACAAGGACCAGAGCGCCTCCAGAACCTGGTGAAAAAATACTGCCGTTAGGCTGAAGTAAAACTTTGTAGAGGCAGTGAGTTCATGTGGTGTTTTGGGAGTATTTTCCAAAACAGCTCAGGATCTCAGACTGTGAGAACATTTCCTTTGCTCAACCTTCTTCTGATCATATTCTTAAAAATTTCACCTTCTTCTGCTTGTTTTAATCTAAAACTAGCCGATATTTGGAAATGTTTCCTCCAGGTGAAGGTGAACAGTCCCACAGCATAATACCACCACCCCCATGTTTCACATTCTTCATCAGTGTGGGTTTTTTCCCCTAATTTTGACCAATTTGAGGAATGTAAAGAATAAAAACTTTTGTCTTGCCGCTTGACACAAAAGCCATAAAGAATAAAATAAACTGATGTCAGATGTTCCATACAAACAGTTTTATTAGTGTTGTGGTTTTCCTTTTGAAAGTTTTTAATCACTTTTGGAGCGATGTCCAGCTCTTGGTATCGTTTCATGTTTTCTGCACTTGTTCCCGATTAGCTTCTGTTGGTCACGGTTTATCTAATCGCTCTGAAACTTTACAAGAAAGCTTGAATCCTCGTAAATCTTAAAGAACCCTAATCTCATTAATTGGAAATCATTTTATCTTCTCTGAAGTGCAAATTGAATTTTAAATAGTGTTTAAGCAGGGCCGTCCGGCTCCGGGTCGCTGGAGAACATTTTAAATCTGATTAGCTTCGCTTTGAGACGTTTCATTAATCACTGCTGGCTGAACAAAGACGCCCAGCTCTGATTATTAATAGTTTCACTTTAAAAGCCATGAGGCCTTTATAGATAAAGTCTTAGTGATTAAACTCCTACTGATAACAAACTCTATTCATTATTGTTTCTAATATAGTGATAATATAGAGCTAATATGTAATTAATGCATCAAACAAACATAACCACTTGATTTAATTTCTGATCCTACTTATAATTGTTTATGTTATAGGTTCACTTTTAAAGAACATGAGTTATAGCAGATTCTATAATAATTATATATTAATTGTAATTATTAGATGTCTGTTTTGTTCATTTGCTGAATGATTATGATGGAGTTGGACATGTTTTGATGTCAAATTCAGGTTAAGTTTTCTTCTTATGTTTGAACATAAACCATCACATTTAACCTGTTTTTGTCTCTTTTCCCAGTTTGATTCACCCAGAAACCTTCCAGTCTCACTGGTCGACTGCAAACCTCACCAACTGCTCAGTTACTGCAGGTACTCTCCAACTTAAAGCACATTTAAAAATAAAAATGTAGCTGTAAAAAATTAACATAAGCTTTCATTAGCTGAGTTTATTTAACCTGGTTGGTTAAAACTGACCGCATGACGTCGGCCTCTTAGCTGAATCTTGATTTATTTTAACTTAAATTTTATTTAGTTTTTACAGAAGGATTGATAATGTAACAATAATGTAAGATTATTTCTACTCTATTTCATCTAAAATTCCCATTATTGATGTAAATTTACCTCTGTTTATCTTAATTGATCTAAAATTATATATATTAATTCAAATTTAAGTATGTCTTAATTTGGGATAAAGAGAAGAGTTTAGGAGTTTAAATAAATTTTGATACAAAATTGTATTAAGTCTTAATGTATGCATTAATGTAATTTATATTAAAAATCATGAACAAAAAAAGTCTCATCTGGCAGTCGTAATTTAACATGAATCTGATCATTAATTAAACTTAAGTGCAGATTGATAGACAACATTAGATTTAACCATGTTTGCCTAAATTTCTATAAGTTTCCACATTAACCCTTAAAGGCCTTGAATTGAATTTATTGTGTTTTTGTAGAAAATGCGGCTGGCGTAGCGGAGCAGCTGGCAAACTTCACCAAGAACGCTCTGTCCAATGAGGAGGTTGGACTTCACAATGGAAACTCATCAGAATAAGAATTAGAATGAACTGAACCAACTGTTTGTTTTTCTGTCCTTTTGGTCTGCAGGTCTCTCAGGTTGTGACGAAGGTCCAGGAACTGGTCAGCGTTGCCAAGATTGACACGGCGGTGGCCGAATCGGTCGTGAATATCATCTCTAACGTCATGGTCAGCTCAGAGAAAGCGTCCAACATGTACGTCTTCCTACAGTCGCGCTCTGATCGCGTCATCCGGCCCTGCTGGACCAGATCCACACGCCTACTGCTGAGGACACTCAGATTTTAGGAGAGTATTTTACGTTTTTGTCCTCCAGAGCTCTGAAAGCTGTGGATGAACTGGCTAACAAGGTGGAGTTTGATGGACCATCGGTTAACATCAACTCTAAAAACCTGGCTCTGGGTGTCCTGGCACTCAACTCCAAATCCTTCAACGAGACGTCATTCAGCGCCTTCTTCCCTCCAAACTCCATCGACCCCATGGTAACCGTCATGGAGGGTCAATCCCCGCAGGATGAGCATGTTCTCATGAATCCTCTTCCAAAGTGCTGATTTATTTTTTTTAATTAGTAAAATGCTATTTTGTTTTCTTTCTTATAAATCAACATATTGAGATAAGCCTCTTAAAATAGGTCTTTCTGGCTTTTATTGTATTTCTTACTTTTATGAATGACATTATATAACTCTTTGTATCTTGTGTTGTAATATTATGCGCTGTCCCTTTTAAATGAAACCAATCAGCTGAATTGAGTCATTCCTGTGTCAGATCGAGTTCAACCGGACGGCCAACCCGTTGGCTCAGGTCACGCTTCCCGCCTCCCTGCTGTCCGGAATCTCTGAGGGCGTTTTCAGCCGGTCGTCTCTGTCCAGGATCAACTTCATGTTCTTCAGCAGCCCCAGCCTCTTCATGGTAGGCTGGCAGGGCTGAGCTTCATCAGTGAGGATGAGGGAAACAGCAGGTAATGTGTTTCTGTGTTTTGTCCCCAGAAAGAGCAGAAAGGTTTGTCTCTGAACAGCTATGTGGTGGCCAGCAGCGTCGGGAACCTTTCCATCACGGACCTGCAGGATCCGGTGAAGATCGAGATCGCCCATCTGTCTGAACAGGTGCAATTCTGATGCTTCCCGTCATTTATTTTTACTTTATGCTTCTTTATTTTTTACCTTATTTGTACTTTTTTAATTTTAAATATTCCTTCAGATTTTTTTTTTTCAAATATTTTAATCTGAACCAGTTGGCTACAGTTTGAGTTATTAGAAAGTTATTTTAATTTGGATTTTATTCCATTGTCAATGTTTTGATTATGTTCATGCTGGTTGTCTTTATTTTATTCTCAAATATTGTTTTCTTTTCTATGCTTTGTTTATTTTATTAGAATTGAATGTGTATTCCTTTTGTCTTTAATTTAAATTTTCTGTTTTTATTGTTTATTTTAATTACAAATGGATCAGTTTTTGTTTTTATTTCATTCACTCAAAATGTATAATTTTGGTGTGATTTTGTTTGTTCATATTTAAGGTTATATTTCAAAACACGACTGGGTACAGGTGATTGATTTAAACATTGTGAATATTTTCCAGTTGAATTCCTAAGAGATATTTTTTTGTTTCTTCAGTAATTTATTTGGTTTGCTTTTAATCTCTCATCTAATTTTTAAAATGATTATTTTTTCTCTTTTTTAATGTAAATTCAACTCCTTTTTGTAGTTTTTATGTATTAATATTTTTGTCAGTGTGTTTTTCAGATATTTTCCCGTCTTGGAGTATAGATGAAAATGTTATTCTATTTTCTTTTTATTTTATTTTTTGTTGAGCTGCTTCTTTCCTGGTTTCCTGGCAGGCGTCGTCGCGTAGAGAGTGTGTTTTCTGGGACTTCAGCATGAACAGTGAGTCTGTCTCAGTTTTATCCTGGAGTTTCTTTTCTGCTTCAGGTCACAAGGTTGTTCTGATATATTCAAATATTTCTACTTGTCAATTTTTGCTGTAGAGTTCCAGAACAAATCATACTAAGAAAACTGTAAACCCAAATGTACATCATTTTATTTAATAATGATAAATTAATCAAGAGTTGTAATCTGTTTGACCGCCACCAGGGGGCAACGGAGGCTGGAATAACCAGGGCTGCAGCTTTTCTAAAGAGTCGACCTCCAGCAGAACCGTCTGCCTCTGCAACCACCTGACCCACTTCGGCATCCTGATGGTGAGACGCATCGCAGACCGGGATCAGGAGGCATCCATCAGACGTCACCGTTCACATTCACAGCTGCTTTCCTGAAACAAACATAACAAACATCTTTTATAGCAAAAAGAAAATTGTTATAAACTTTGGACAGTCCTGCTGGTATGCAGCCAGAAGTTACTTAACGTTGTGAGCATATAAATCTTATCTCCGGCTAACCTCAGACTTCATTCTGAAAACAAAATCACACCTTTCATTTTCTGGCTTGCGATGATGTTTGAGAACATACAAGTGGATTCTTGAGGTCATTTAAACTCTCGAACTCAGTGTTTTGGTTCAAGCTAAGGTGGAAAAACATCTCAGTGTCCAAACCTACCATGAAAGTGGTTTTGTTAATAAATGTTTCTAAAAATAATGAGCAAAACAACTAAATTCAACTTCTCAGAAAAGAAAGGCAAAAGCAGGCGAGCCTGGAAAATAAACCATCAGTGAAAAGAAATCCTGAAGAGTTTTCTGTGTTTCTGATTCCCTGCAGGACATTTCCCAGGCTTCCTTTATAATAGATCCAGAGAACAAGAAGGTCCTGACGTTCCTTTCCTACATCGGCTGTGGCATCTCGGCCATCTGCTCGGCTGCCACGTTGCTCACCTACATCGCCTTCGAGTGAGTCCAGTCGCTGGTCGATTCGCTGGTTGGAGTTAAAACCACCATTCAGAGAATCAACTAAACGTTCTTTTTTCCATCCTCCCAGGAAACTGCGACGGGATTATCCGTCTAAGATCCTGATGAACCTGAGCACGTCGCTGTTGTTCCTCAACATCGTGTTCCTGTTGGACGGCTGGCTCGCCAGCATGGTCGACAGCGAGGGGCTGTGCATATCTGCAGCCGTCCTGTTGCACTACTTCCTGCTGACGTCCTTCACCTGGATGGGCCTGGAGTCGGTGCACATGTACATCGCTCTGGTCAAAGTCTTCAACACCTACATACGCAGATACATCCTCAAGTTCTGCATCGTGGGATGGGGTGAGCTCTTTATTTTTTTATAGGATTATGATTAATTTGCAACTCATTGAAAGTTGAGATTTGGCCAATTGTTGCTGATTCTTGGAGTTATATTTTACTTCATAGGCTAGTTGATGTCCAAAAGCGTGCAAGTAAAAAATGCAAAAAACATGCTTTGTTTTCTAAATTGATGTATTTTTGTTAACTGAATGTATTTTAATAATTCCTATTAGTACAACTATATGGTTAATGGAGTTATTATTAGTTTTATTTAGTTAATTATTATTAGTTTCTTTCCAAAACTGCCTCAAAAACTGTGAACTATATTTATTCCATTTTAATTATTGAGTGTGACTGTCTGTTTTTCCGTAGTCGGTAAAGATATTTTGTCCTACTGACATTAAAGTTACAGCAAAAAAAACACATTCTAATAAAAGAAAAACATTTATTTCTTACCTGAGATTTTCTGTCAAAGGTATAAATTTGTCACTGAAAGTCTCATACAAAGAAAAACATAAAACTCTATTTGCTGTCGTCCCATTTAAACCATTCCTGAACTGCATCCAGGGCCACAAAAAACTAATCCAAGGGCCGCACTTTGGGCCAGCACACATTCCTTCATTTCAGGTTGCAACACGATTCAAAAATCTTGGATGAAGAGGCCAGTTCAGCTTTAGACTGATCCATTCATCTAGACCATGAGTGCCCAGCTCCAGTCCCGGTTCCTCCCCGGCCTGTTGAAGGTTTATCCAGCCCTGTTTCTGAACCATCACCTGTTTCACGTGTGTCAAATCAGGAAAAGACTCGAAACATGCAGGATACCGGCCTTTGAGGGTCAACTTTGGACATCACTGATAAATATCCATCTCCGTTTTTCATTTCCCACATTCTCCTATAAATTCATAAATAGAAAAACATTTGTTTTGCATTTTTAAAAATGAATTGATAAATCTAAAAATATGAGTTAAATTCCAACGACAAAAAAGAGGGGATGTCTCTGGACTGCAGAGTTTAGAAACCTGAACTGCAACAGGAACTGGACAGCTGAGACGTATTACAGAAAGATTGGGACTAATCACACCTGGAACCTTTCATGACTCGATCTCATCAATGCAGGAATGTCTAAAACGTTGGAAGAACAACTGGAAACAATAGAACCTGGGAAAAGCCTTTTATGGGATGCACTGCAAGCTGAAAAGCAGGGATAGATGGATGGAGGAGTCCAAACTGTCAACTGAAAGCTTTAAGGCTCTGAGTTATTTGCATTCACCAAAACATCAGGGAAGGAAGGATTTGTTCACTTTGTGAGCAATAATTCCCATTTAACTGAGCAACTCCGAAAACATCCAGAAGATGGAAGAAGAACAGACTTTAGCGTGGAGGCGATGCATCAAATAGGCCGGCGTCAGAAACTCATCCAGAGATCCTACACAGTAAAAGTTTTCCTCTACGCTTTCTTCCAGGTTTACCTGCAGTGCTGGTGGGAATCGTTGTCACGGTGAATAAAAACTATTACGGCGTCTTGAAGGACCACACCGATGAATCAGCAATGATGTAAGACGACCATATTGTAACCGGTCTGGTAGAAACCAGAATGTGTTGTAAATGAAGTTTTTATTGCTGTAGAAATTGTTGTTTCCTGTAAACTTGAATTTTACTGAAAGTAAACTACGGCACTACGGCAACCAACAGCTGAGGTGGGACGTCACTGAAGCAACCAAAGACTTAGCAGATGCTTCTTGTGTTGCATGTTTCCTCTCAGGTGTTGGATCAAGGAGAAGAGTGTTTTCTACACAACCTGCGTTGGTTATTTCTGCCTGATGTTCCTGCTCAACGTGGCCATGTTCATCGTGGTGATGATGCAGATCTGCGGCCGCAACGGCAAACGCAGCAACCGCACCCTGCGAGAAGAGGTCTGTGCTCACTGTTTTTAACTTACAGCTGAACATTTCTCAGTGAAATCAGCTTTTAGTGATGAGATTAAGGCCAAATGTGTCCACGATATCTTTGAACGTTTTATTTGAAATGTTTAAATAGTTAAATCCTTCACTGCGATCCAGATTCTTCGGAACCTCCGGAGCGTTGTGAGCCTCACCTTCCTGCTCGGGATGACGTGGGGCTTCGCTCTGTTCGCCTGGGGACCCGTCTACCTGACCTTCACCTACCTGTTCACCATCTTCAACTCCCTGCAAGGTGCAGCGTCCATTTCCGCTAAACCGAACAGAACAGAACCGAACCGACGGCTCATGACTTTAGATGTCATCTAAACATTCAGGGTTCAAATGAGGGAGGACGAAATTATTTTAATCTAAGGAGATTTCAGTGGTAGTGGCTCAAGTTTGATCATTCATCCATCCGTTCGTCCATCCGTCAATCCATCCATCCGTCCATCCATCCATCCATCTGTTCATCCATCCATCAATTAATCCGTTCATCCATCCATCCATCCATCCGTTCGTCCATCCATCCGTTTGTCCATCCATTCATCCATCCATGCATCCATCCATCCATCCATCCATCCATCCATCCATCCATCCATCCATTCATCCATCCAGCCATCCATCAATTCATCCGTTCATCCATCCATCCGTTTGTCCATCCATTCATCCATCCATCCATCCATCCGTTCATCCATCCATCCATTCATCCATCAATCCGTCCATCAATCAATCCATCCATCCATCCATCCATTCATCCATCCATCCATCCATCAATTCATCCGTTCATCCATCCATTCATCCATCCATTAGTCCATTCATCCGTCCGTCCGTCCATCCATCCATCCGTCCATCAATCAGTCCATCCATCCATCCATCCAGGTAGATCTTTTGGCTCTTTGGTTTCATGTGAAAAAAATTCTTTTTTTATTTTTGTAATCTGGATGTTCAGATTTTTCTGTCTCCATTTATTCAGGTTAAAAATTGCTTATTGTTCAGTAGACATGATATATACAGTAGTTGCTTCAGTAAAAGTTTCAACCTGAAAATGTTCTTGTCTGATCTCCTCTCAGGTCTCTTCATATTTATCTTCCACTGCGCTCTGAAGGAAAACGTGCAGAAGCAGTGGAGGAGATACCTCTGCTGTGGCCCCTACAGGCTCTCAGAAAACTCAGGTATCCGTCCGTCCGTCTACCTGCCTCGTTTCCCCACAGGAAGCCCTTCGGATTTGTCTGCCTGGCTGCTGCCAGGTTCACAGAGCTGTGAGGAAAAAAAAGGGAAGGACAGTTTAATAAAACCTAAGTCACCTCGGCTCTGCAGCTAATAAAAGCAGATAAAATGCAGCCGTCTCTCAGGGAGAGGAATGTCCTCCAGGTGCAGTCAGTTTGAGGACGCTGTACTCAACAACACTCTGTGAACATCCAATATAAGGTTTGACTTCATACTCAAAAAATTCCTCATTAAGTTTGTGTGTCATCGCCTTAGAAATGAGGAATTCCTCCTTAAGCCAGGATCACAGTCGTGTTCCTGTCCTGCCTGTGTGTGGGATGAACACAGCGAATTAAACAACGACCTGTTGGGCGTCTCAGCTGGACGTAAAACAAAAGCTGCTTTCCACATTACCTAAACTTTCCACTCATTGACTCAATTTGCCCAAAATTGGAGCACACAGAGCGAAGGATCTTTGATCTGGTAACCGGTAAATGGCCTGTACTTGAACATGACCCCAAATCACTTCACACTACGTTCAGTCTCATTCACACGCTGATGGGGGTGGGCTACTGGATAGTAGCTACAGCTGCCTGACAGAAGCCTGGCTGCCACACACCGCCGGTGAAGATGAAGCGCCTTGCCCAAGGAGCCGGGGTCAAACCAGCAACTTCAGGACGAACTCTTTCAGAACTTCTCTGGAGAGTCCTGCTCTCTCGGATTTTCTCCTCTCTCCACTCTTTTCTTTGAGGATTTGGGTCTGGAAACTTGTGTTTTCTATCTTCATCTTCAAATTTCATATTTCTGTCAGATTCCATCTGGTTTTTATTGAATATATGGTAGCGTTTATAGATTTCATGGACTCTAACAATGTTCTCTCTTTTGGAGGAGAAACAGACCCGAAGCGTCACAGATCTCCCACCATGCCTGGATCTTGATCTCATTTAAATAGAGAAATGGGTCATTGATGATTAATGTGGTCAGGAAGAAGAATAAAATCTACCAGGGATAAAGTAGCAAATACAATTTTCAATATAATGAGCATTTGGACTGCAGACTATTAGATGGTTGACAAAAACCTATAAACAAAAGCCAAGACAAACTGAAGCTTCCACTAAAGTGGGCGGAGCCTCAATATTTGTTGTGTTTGTTCCCGATCGGGGAGCTGAGCGACGTAGACACCAACCAACCTGTACTACTGTAACCAATAGGAAAATTTGGTTGCATTTCCCGCCCTTCAACCCAAAGAGGACCACTCTAAGAATCAGACACATTTACACAAAAATATTTCATTTTGCCCCATAACCCCAAAGACAGCAACCTTAAAGGGGCAGTATCATGTAAAATCAACTTTTTTGAGCTTTACATCATGTTATAAATTCTTTCCCTCATCACCAACATACCTGAAGTTTTACCTTGATTCGTACATGCATGTTTGAGAAATCCTTTAATCTCCATGGCAACCAGTCAGCTGTCCAAAATGCCTGGGTGGACCTAGCCCCGCCTTTGAGATGTAGCT
The DNA here is from genome assembly GCF_002775205.1 of Xiphophorus maculatus. Taxonomy (NCBI): domain Eukaryota; kingdom Metazoa; phylum Chordata; class Actinopteri; order Cyprinodontiformes; family Poeciliidae; genus Xiphophorus; species Xiphophorus maculatus. The sequence continues at coordinate 3,723,221 of NC_036457.1, forward strand.
CCTTCTCAGAGCTGCAGCGTCCAAGCTGCCCTCCCCACTCAGCTCCTTCAGACTAGCCAGCAGCAATTAGCAAACACCTGGTGGAACTGTAGCTCATTAATGGAGCTGCTTCTCAGTGAAACACTGGTAAAAACTTTGTTAGGGTAAACAGAGGAGCCATGTTGTGATGACTTCCTGAAGAGCAGGAGTTTTTAAAGAGACAGGGCCCCAATTTCAATTTGTGAAATCAGGAAGTCATATTTGATATACATATCATATTTATAACAATTGAAGGTAACACAGTTAATCATGCTATGAAATGGCTCCATGTGCCTGGAAAACACACAACACTGCACCTTTAAGGACCAATAAAATCTACTATTAGCGCTAAGGTAAAATATTGATTTAGCGTTTAGCTTCTCTTTAAGACGAGGAAGCTGAAAGCCTAAACTAATACAACATTTTGGTAAATATGGAAGATGTAATGTAGTGTTTTTGTTTTTTATCTGATGACCTACAATTTCTACTCCAGGTAATCATCTGATGAGAACTAATCTGGAAGTGATGGTGTGGTACTGGTGTTGTTTCCCTCCTGCAGACTGGAGTAAGACGGCCACCAACAACACGAAGAAGGTGAGCTCAGACAACCTGGCCAAGTCGGTGTCCTCCAGCTCCTTCGGCTCCAGCACCATCAACTGGACCTCCAAGGCTAAAGCCACGCTGACACCGTTCTCCAAGCGAAACAGGAACACAGGTGAGACGCCTCGCTAATGAGAACCCCACATGAAAGTGTTTTCATGCTTGACAGATCAAACAAGAACCTGGAACAACGCTGAACACAGTAGTTTACTACATGAACGTCTTGCTGTGAGAAAATGAGCTCAGATATAAAAGAGTTTTTCCTTCAACCTTTAGGTCTGGAAACAAGGAAAGGAATCAAAGTTCACACAGTCGGACTTTGGTCTTTAAATCTACAATGAACAATAGTTTACCAATCTTTCTACTTTTGGGGGGACGTTTCTGTTTCTGTCTAGTCTTTATAACCAATCAGGTTTTACAAAAATAAAATGTCAGAAACAGAAAAATAAACCTTGTAAGAAAAATAATTTATTACACATGACGCATGGGCGGTTCAGTCAGAGACTGTATCAGAAGGAGAAAAAGATCCCACTCATCCTCTTCATCATCCTTAAGGACTCAGATTCATCCTATTCCTTCTTCTCACCGTTTTTGTCACCTGTAGTCCCATTTTTCTCTTTCTTACCCTTAAAATGCTTTATCCCACTCATCCTCTTCATTGTTCTGTGAAATCACTTTTCATCCCAATCATCCTTCTTACCATTTTTTCCATTTATCCTCCTTGTCATTTTCTACACCTTTATTATCACAGCAGTTCTCCCCATCTTTCTTTACAACAGTTTTGGCTTCACACATTCCATCCCACTCATCTTCTTATTCTCTACGACCCAACTTGATTCCTTATAGTTTTTTCAAATTGTTTCATCCCAATTATCCCTCCCATCATTTTTTGTATAATCCCTCTTTCATCCAATATTTTCTGGTTTCTATTCTTTATCTGTTTCATCCCACTCATCCTCTTCATTATTCTTTGCACTCCTTTCATCCCACTCATCTTCCTCAGCAGTCTTCACAACTGCTTTCCCACATTAGACCCATTTATTCTCCCCACCCTACTAACACTGAATTATTAATCCAATTAAAGCCATTTTCACACAGTCTTGTTCTCAGTCCAGTTTAGTCTGATCCAGTACATCATCCATGCGTGCCTCCACTTTAAATATCCATCCTCGTTGTTTGGTGCCATCTGGAAAGTCCTAACTATAAGAGGTCTTTCGTCTGCTGAGGCAGAATAAAAACACCACATCTTATTGTTCTAAGCCATCAATTATGAGACAAACAGCCTCTTTGGACATCAATTAACGCTCATTAACTAGTAAACTTTGTTAATGATAAATTAAGCCTTTTATTTCCTCTAATATGTTTGTTGTACCACGTTAGAGTTAGTGGAAAACACAGCAGTTGTTCTTTTGTAAGTAGATGATTGTTAAAAACAATCAAATCGGAACCAGGCTCCAGGCTGCCTGACTCCCTGTTTCCAGATTTTGTGTGAAAACAGTCGTTGTTCTGTTCATTTTGTTACAAGTTCTCATGTGTGTGTGTGTGTGTGTGTGTCTGCCTCTGTGTCTGGTGTGTAGAAAGGTCATCAAAGCATTAACAGGAGGAAACCACCTGCAGAGGTAAAGATGATGTCATGTGATCCGCTTCAGGTTTCCCAAAACGCCTCTGAGTGAATCTGAATCATCCAAATCCTCAGATTCACGTTTTCATAGGATGAAAAGTCCTGAATCAGACGTTTTGGGAAAATGCCTCCCGCTGAGTGTGTTGTGATTGGCTGCTCGCTGTGATGTCACACTGTTTCCAACCCGAGACGCTTTGAAGGGTTTGAAAACCCAAACTCCACCCGCTCAGAGCGTCCCGGGATGCAGAAACAAACGCCCACTGCCAGTCTGCATCTCTGCTAACATGTGTGGTGTGCTTTTGTTTTTTTCTCAATAATTTGCTGTTATGGATTCTTAATAACAGCCTAATGGTGTGCTTCAGATCAGTCAGTCACTGATCATTTGGGTTTGCTTTTTAGAATTAACACCAAATGTGATAGACGTCAAACATTGTTTATATGTTGGGATGAAATAAACTCCAGTGGGAGTGAATTAATCTGGCTTTCATTGGGTGGAATCACATGAAACATCTGTTCTCCAAACTCCACCAAAGCTGCAGTATTTGAATCATTTTTACAACCCTTTCATGAGCCGCCAAACCATAACGCACGCTTATGAGTTTAATCTGCAGATAAACAGCTACACTTTAGCTCTAAAATGTTGTTGTAGATGAGTTCATTCTAACTTTAAAGTTTTAAAGGAATCTTTTTACAATAAGTATAATTTTTTTGTCTTTGATACTTTCATCTTTTTTACAGAAAGTAAGACAACAAACATCCAGATCAGAGGTGGGGGCGATCCTGGTCCTGGAGGGCCGGTGTCCTGCAACTCTTAGACGTCTCCCTGGTCCAACACACTTTAACCCAACAGCTGAATCACCTCCTAAGTGCAGTCAGGTTCTCCAGAGTCCTACTAATGACCTCATTATTTAACTCAGGTGTGTTAAAGTAAAGACACATCTAAAAGTTGCAGGAGACTTTTAGGCCCTCCAGGCCTGGAGTTGCCAGCCCTGATCCAGATGGTATATCCTGTTTTCATTGATGAGAACAGACCAAAACATTTCACTTCATTAAACAGAAAACATTTCTCATGAGAAAATATAGGAAACTGTAAACATGACGTGGGACCAATTTTGTGTTTTGAATCTAAAATGAATCACAACATTTTTTTTAACAAAAATCAGACATCGTCTAAATAAAAATGTTTAATTTTAATTTGTTGTGACACAAAAGTTCCTTCAACTGAGAATTTTCTAAAGTTGCTGTTAATCTGACAAATGAGCCTAAAACAAAGACAGATTCAGATTTCTTGAATATGATCAGTAAGTTATTATTATAAAACTTTAATTAACCAGTTATGTTATGAAGCATCATGTAATATTGCAAAATAAGGCACCATACAGGCACATCTTGCTGGTAGACATGATATCTAGGAGTCATAAAATCTAATTCTCCTACAGCAGACAATGAGAACAAAACAAAAATCTTCTTTTGTCTACAAATATTCAGATGCAATCTGCCTTTCCTGATTTTGCTGAAGTGAAACAGAAATTTGGGAGTTTATTACAACCTTTCAGTCAATTTAAATTTAGATATTGATATTGTGAGATATCAATTATATTTAATTTATAATAAATATTGTGGGGTACTACACAGTAGGACCAAACCCGAGCTGTGCAATTTCCTAATTTTCTGATTTTTATTGATTTAATTGGGGTTATTTTGATGCTGTTGGAGTTCCTTTCTGGTACATTTTGCACCACCTCTATGTACTTTGGGTTTTATTGGCACAACCTAAGGAATAATCACCAAGTCCACCCTATTGACATGAAACAAAGTGTTTCAGGCAGAAAGTAATGTGTGCTTTGACTTGTAAACATATCCATTTGTTTTTACAGACCATTAAACCTGTGAATGAGTTTTCTAACCTATTCTAAAATCATTCCAACTTCTTTTCTGACAGCTGAAATTAGCGCGTATCATTGTGAGTTCAGTTGGACTTTAAGTGAGCACAGATGGTTGTATTTATTTGCATTAAGTTTTTGTCATTATCTAATTTTCTCTAAATAGTTTCCTCGTGTAAATAAGTATATAATTTTTGTTTCACCCACAATAGGTGTAATTTATCAGTGACGAATTTCACTAAAGTTTATTTGGCTCCCTGTGCCTTTTCAGAACACTTTTATTGGCTAATCATGGACGTGAGTGAAGTAAGAAGATTTAATTTCTGACAGTTTGAACAATTCTTCGGTTTGTACAGCTGCAGAAGATTTAATTCCTATTTTGTCTTTAGTTTGGCATTTTTACAGCACAGGAAGCGAGTCCAGCTCGGCTCGCCGCTGATTTGGCAGCTCACACGGTGGGCTTCCTTTTCACTGTATCACCACACAACAGTCAGAAATAACAGATTTACACCCAAGTCTCAGTGTCTGATTTTCATCACCAGGTGGGCAGGAAGAGGATTGTTTGTCCAACACATTCCACAAATACACAGTTGGGTTGAAGCAGAAGAACATGGAGGCCGAGTCAGCACCTTGCTAAATGATGTTTTCTCATAGTCAGTGTCTCAGAAAGCTTCTTTTCCATCTTCCTTTTCAAACTGCTGCTCCGTTTGGTAGAGAACCATCGACCTGATGACTTTCACCTGGAAGGAACCAGCACACCTTGAAGTTTCTGCCTCACTAAATAATCCACATTCATCCTGTTATCATTGGAGGGTGTCAGGAGGGCTGGTGGCAAGAAACTATGGCAAGCAATTAGTACCAAAAATAATACAAATATTAACTATGAGTTCTAATGTGTAAATAACAAGAAGACAGTTTCCTCTACCCTACATTTTAGATATAACTTTGGGTAAAAGTGTAATACTGAGACCCAGAACCACAAAAACTAGTAAAATGTGAAATAAATGACAATAAATATAATTAGAGAGGGACTTTGTCCACAGCTGGAGACACCTTCAGCCCTGAAAAGGGTCTTTTCACATCCTGCAAACATGCAAATCTGTCTGCACAAAAATCTTTTATGATAAACTCTTATTTTATTCTTATTTTTTAAACCAGCTTTAATTTTGTCCATCTTTTAAGTTAAAGAGCTTATTTCCTAACTCAATGAGAATCGATAAGTGAGATCAAGATTCTTAATTCCCATCCCTAGTTGCCACTCATTCTTTAATTGCAGCTCTGCGTTCCTGCAGGCATTCCTCTCCACACCGATACGCTGCAGCTCATTCAGAAAACATGTATTATTGTGAATCTCAATGCACTTTGACGTAAATAACATTACCATAGTTCAGGTATGTAATCTGTGGACATTTTTCAACTATTTCCCAAATGGAGCAGATACCAAATCTGGTCTGAAATCTTTAGCATCTCTGAGGATGAGTTTGTTGGGAATCCTTAGGTTGGATCAATTCATATTATGAGGAAGAGGTTTCTCTTGTTTCTCTTGTAGCCAAATTAGCTGCTATTTGTCTCATTTTGGGTCAACTGGGAGGAAATGCTCACATTAAAACCCATTTATGACGGAGTCACTCATCCCGTTTGACCAGAGTTGTAACATATAGATCTGTTTTCTGATCTACGGTCGGACATTCAGAGAGGCCTGTTACTGTTTCCAGATGGATGGGAGTCCAGTCAATATTCAGCCCCTTCGCAGAGGTCCGCATATTAAACCTCATAAACCACAGATGAGCACACTGGAATAACACTCAACAATTTTGGAAGCAACACCTGATTAACTTCCAAGCATGACCAGAAAAACTTTCCAACCGTCTTCTGTTGTTTTGTTGGCAGCGATGGGAATGAAAAACTGTCTCCAGAAAACTTGAAGATTAACAGTGAGAGGACACAGGCTGAAAAACATTGCTCTTTTAATTTAAAAAAAAAAAATTCAATCAAACTTTGTAGCATGCTGCCTTTCTGTCCAGTGGTCTCCTGTCAGCTGGTCCGACAGTAAAACAGAACCAGGTCATCTTTCTCCGTGCAGTTTGTCACGCTTGAAGCATAAAGGACAGTCTGTTCTGATGTCCTAACAGGTTCTGATTAAAAACACGTTCTGTTGCATGATCAGAGATCTGCACACATGTAGGCCTCATTTTTCCTGTTATATCTGAGGAGCTTCAACCACAAGCTGAAGATGGTAACAGTGTCCAGTAAATGTTGATGTTGTGACAACCCTGGTACACTGTGGTCATCAGGTCACAGGAAGTTTCTTTGAGTTTAAAGTTCTTCAAAGTGCTTTAAAGGGGAAACAGATGAACAGACGGGTGGACATCGTCTACAACAGCAACACTCTGATAGGCCGGAGCTGTTTAAATAACGTTCAGGTTTTACAAAGTGTTCCGATGAAATGTCCCAGGATGGATTCATGTTTTGTAACTCCACCATTTTGATGCCAAAGCTGAATCTGTTGGTCACATTTTTGTAATCTGGGTCAGTTTGTGCCTCAAAGGGCCTTTCAGTCAGTTTACCTGTATTTGGACCCTCATATTTTACTATTTCTTTCCTTGAAAGTTGGACGTTTTTCAGTAAAAATTCAAATAAACTGTGTTCATTAGTCCTTCCTAATTTGAGAAAATATGCTTTTATTTTCCCAGTATCAGAAAAAATTTTAACAAGTCACAATTTCCTAATCTAATAAAATAAAAACTGCTACAAATTTCCTGATTGAAGCCTATAACCCAGTTGAACTTCGTTGACATTCGGACCTCTGAGGTAAATGTAGAGGACTTTTTTCAGCAGAACTCCTTCTCCGATGCCAACGAAGTCTTTCTCTGCACAGCAGGATTCAGATGGAGACTGAATGACTGACTGCCTGCCTGTATGACAGCATCACGCTGGCAACAGAAGGGGCCCAGCAAACACAAAATGTGCTTGATTTGGCCGGAGATGTGTATGTTAAGCATGGCTGCTTTGGCACCTGTTGTACAACAAATTCCCAAGAAATGTAAACCTCTAAAGGCGGCTGGTGTTGATCTGGTATGCATTCACTTCGCATTATTAGTACGAATTCAGAATTCAGACCGACACGTCTAGCAAACGGATGGAGAATGCTAATGAGTTTTCTGCTGAAAAATTTACCCAATAATCATGTTGACTTTGGCACTTGGTCTCCTATTTATGCATGTATCCAACCAAAATATCTTGACTGACTTCACGGTTTCCTGCAGGATGTTTTCGATGGACCACAAGAACTATTAGAATCCTCTAATCCGGTTCTAATAGTTAAAGTAACAAAAGCACACAAACCTTTAATATGGACGATCTCACTATGGTGAAATCCTTGAGAGCTAAATGTTGCCCTGAAGGCCATATGACAGAAAAGTACCCCAAATTCTCTTTTTTTATTAAAATAAAACAAAAGAAATGACTTCTCTTAACCTAAAAACCTGTTTCCCCTCTACTGTTCATTGAAAATAAGATATACACACTGCTGATTAAAAATAAGTTTTTGTGTGTTTGCAAAAACTTGTCAATTACACCCAATGTGTGTAATGTGTTTCATGTAATTCTTTTAAAGCCAGTTTTAATTTTGTTTGAATCAAATAAAACGTGGGGCATATTTTAAATTAAAGAGTTTATTTCCTAACTCAGTGAGAATCGATAAGTGAGACTGAATCTTTGCGTTTCTGTGGTTAGTTTAATTCAATGACCCAATGAGTTAAGCTGTAGCTCATCATAGGGGATCCCAAACCAGAAAAGAAACATTATAGCTCCAGAGAGTTTTTGGTCTTTCCCATGATGTCTTATTAAAATGATCCCAAATAACTCAAAAGGATTCAACCAGGACGCGTCCTGACCAGAGAAAACACCTCGTCTGACTTCTCTTCATGCAGAGAGGCTCCATCACAAAGCTCCTTGTGCCATCTGAAACCAGCCACCTTACAGAGAAAAGTCCCATCAATCGTATCTGAAATCCTGTTCTCTTGGTCACGATTATGACTGCAGTTAAGGTTCAGACAGTAGATGAAGCGTCTTGACCAAGATGGCAACCTACTGGTTACCGGACGAACCCCCTACACCTTCAGCAGCACATAATTTCCATTCCTATTTTTCTAATCAATCTCTGTAGAAGTGATTGCAAATATTCAAAATATTTCCATTTCTGTCTGATGGTAGAAACGGTCTGTTGGCTTCGTAAATGAACTCTCATCCCAGCTGAGTCGTGTGGAGCTGAGAACATTCCTTCAGACGAAAAGAAGCTCTTAAGGTTTTCACAAGAATTAAAGAGTCTGTTTCAAAACATTTTCCTTGTGTTTTTACTGGCGGTTTGATCAGAACTGTTCAGCAGAGTGAATTTATTCCTCTGACAGTCCATGTTGATGATGTGCATCCATCCTCTGCTTCCCATCCTGCCTGGAGGGGCCGAGGTGCAATCCCTCTGTCTCCGTTCCTGCACAGGCTCTGGGAGCTGGAAAATGAAAAGCAAATATGAGAGAGGCTGCTGTTGTTGAGCTTTAACATGACACAGGCCGGCTTCCCTTGGCGCGGTTGTTTCATCTGCTGGTTCCAAAACCTTTCAGGGTTGAATAAAGGCTTCAAACCAACAAGCCACATTTAGAAGAGAATGTTTTTAAAAGAACGGCAACAACCAAACTGGTTTGTGATGAGCTGGTCAGCTGTTACTAGGCCAGTTTTCAAATGCCAGTCGCCACTTATCCTGATGGACAGAGAAATCAAACTTTCAGACCTTGTAGGTTTGCTTTTTAGTTTGGTTTATGTGGGTTAATCTCACAACGCCTCTTATGTAACATGTCAGATTAGAGGTGGCAGTTATGATCGACATAAAAAACACTTGATTATAATTTTTTAAGGAACTATATGGATGCCGGCACAATCATAGCTCCACAAACTTTTATTGTTTACTGATGCTTTTATGGAAGAAAAATTAAGAAAATGAAGGAAGGGTGTCCTGCAAAAACATAAAGTATTACTGAGTATTTTGGTTTAGTTTTTAGTGTAAATATTTTAGCATACTTGAAATGATTCAAAAATACCTTAAGATGTTTTCAGCAAGATACATGAGCTTGTTTTTAGTAAATGGATTGAAAGGCTCTCGTTCCACTGACACATTATTTCACTTTCAACATGCAGAACTTGTATTGCTGAACATGTTTTCACTGCCTCCTTTGGTCTGAGTCTGATCCAGAGTTTCTCTTAGAGGTCAGCATGTTATCACGGGTTTCTCTGGTTTCTGGTTAGTATTTCAGACTAACTGGTGGTTGTGCATTACCCTTGGGTGTTTCTTTCTTTACCTGGTGGTCTGAGGTCTTGCTTGAGTCTGGGACCCTAACCAGCAGAAAGCAGGCAAAAACATGATACCTGTGAAAAACAAGGTTATCTTTCTGACGACTCCTAAATGAGATTACAGCCATGATTGGATTTGCAGTTTTCCATATTTTCTTGAATAACAGTGAATGCGTTCCCAGTGGGAATGTTATTTCCTGCTGGAAGCTCGTGGTGGGTGGTGCACAACATCACTGCACATCTCTGCTCATGTGCAATCATGAGCGTTCTTTTCTTTTACACATCCTGACCTCAGTCACATTCCTGATCTTTTCATACTGTTGGTTGATTTTGAAAGCTGAGATTTTATCGTAATTTAGACTGTGATGTGTTTTTTTTTTAGTGTAATGACTCTTTAAATTAAACTTTTATTTGAAGTTTGTTGTTCTCGCTGCTCTGATTTTACATTTGCCTCCTAACTGTCTTGTTTCCGTCTCTTTCTGCAGACAAATGTTTCGCCAACCAGACCAGCCCCAAGTGCGTCTCCTCATCCTCTTCCTCCTCAGATGTGGAGCCCAACTCCTCTTCCTCCTCCTCCTCCTCCTCCATCCTCCCTGTCAGTCAGATGATTGACAAGGTGAGAGATTACTGCTCCACGCGCACCGACAACTTTTACAAAAACATCATCATGTCCGACAGTTTCGCCAACTGCACCCGGCTCTAGAGCTGCATCTCCAGGTTCTGGAAGACTTTTTCTTTTTGTAAATATTCACGAAACCCTTTCAGCCTCATTCTGGAACATCTTCAGGTGATTAAGGTTTCTCTGTTGTTGCCACCCAGAGGAGATTTTCAATTTAAAGGAGCTTGGGGAATCTTTGCAGATCTGACCGGAAACGTCTTCTGGAACGTTTCGTTTTCCACCTGGGAAAATGGATCAGTCTTTCCGCCGTCCTATAACCCACCTACAGTCTTAAGGAACGTGTTTTATTTTATTGTTTTCTTGTGTTATATTTGTTAGTTTGGTATTGTATGAGTAGTAGGAGTTTTACAATGTGGAAATCATTTAGGTCGAGAAATTTGTCCAAGCTCAACTCATTAAAACGAAATCAGTGACATTAAAATCTAGTCCTGTCCTCAAGATTTCTATAAATTATAACAGAATCAATAATTCCCTAAACCAGCTTTACTGCAACACAGAAGATTTTCTGATGACCAAGGAACAAAGTGTCTGATGGCAGAGAAACAAAATAAATGATTAGAAAACATAACTCTGCACACAACTGCAAACCCTAAGAAGCAAAACAATAGTTTGGTGGGAGTCCACAGCTGGTTTCTGCATTCAGGGTCTTTCCTGCTGTTTATTGGTGGTGGACTTTAATTATAATATATATTTACATAAATCTAACTGAGATGAGACTGAGAACATGAATTAGAAATAAATATCTAGACCTCAATTAGAAATGTCTATTTAGACTTTCTTCACTTACAAAATCAGCTCAATGAAAGACTATAAATCATGTGTCAAAAAAACAATATTATAGCAGATTAACTGATTTAAACCACATTCTGAACATGTAAGAGCTATTTTGTTATGGTGTCGCTTGTAAAGTCACACTGTCAAAAATGAACAGCAACAATTTGGTTTATAAAGCCGAATTGGAGAAAAAAATTATTTCAGTCACATGTTCACCGTTTAAAACTAAACATTTAATTAGAACGCTAAATATTTAATCAACCAATTAAATATTTAGCTCCAAACTAAATGTTCAGCAAGCTAAGTAGTTAGCTTCTAAATAAATATATATCTTGCAGATTAAGTATTTAGCTTCAAACTAAGCATTTAGTTATCAAGGTAAATGCTTAGTGAGTGATGTGTAGAAGTGGACTACAGAAATAAAAGCTGGATTTTACAAGCCTTCATGTCACTTCTTTATTATATATTTTCTTCCTTTTCTTATACAACATTTCACCTTAAAACAAATAATAAGCCACATTATTCTCAAAGCAGATGTTCACTGATTGTTCTAGAGGTTCACAAGACAGCTTTTATTTTGATATTCCATATATCAGCTGAATATTTAGCTATACGCTGCTAGATAGCATGTAAACGACTAATAGAGAGCTGGCTAAATGTTAAGCTACATGTGAGCTAAATATTTAGTGTGCCGTTGGTAAACTGAATATCAAGCTCGATATCTTTGATTTGAAACTGTGACATTTTATTAATGAATGCATAACATGATGAAATTATTTATTGACTAAATAACCCAAAATATTGCTGGTCATTTTTGACTGCATGTGTTTTACTACTTCAGCTATAATACAAAACCCTTTTCTGTATTTCCTGAGAGGTTGAGAGCTAAGTAGTGGTTAATATGGTGACATATTTACATATTGTATAAATTATTTTCTGGCAGTGAGGATGTTTTTAAGTGTTGTGGAAACATCTGGCAGTGACCACAAGATGCCTCCTGGATGCCATGAAACTGAATTCATTCAGCTTTGAGGTTCTGCCGCTGCTCATGCAGACAAAAACATTTCCAATCAAACTCAGAGAGGAATGCTACTCATCACTTTAATAATCTGGTTCTACACACAGAATAAGCTATAAAGAGCATAAAGATGCAACTGATTTAGCTTCTGCCTCCACCATGCAGCTCCACATACACAGAATGCTTTGGATGAATTTTGCTTACTGAGTGTTCACTAGAACCAAATGATCTTTTGCAAACTCCGCAGAACACAAAAAGGCTCCTGGAATCAGTTTGAGACTCGTCACGTCACAGGAACAAATCTTCAGTTAAAAATGACCCATGAAACCACCCAGTTTTTCACATCCAGGCGTCTCCAGGATGATGAGGTGCTTCAGTTTGGAGCGACAGGGTGGTCAGAGACGCTGATGCGATCCTACTGTATCATATAACCGCCGGACTGTAACAAAAGGGAAAGAGTCGGAGTCATGTTGGAGAAAAATGGGCTGTTATGTTCTGTTGTCTTTTTTAATACTGTGATGTTTGTTTGTGGAGCCAAATCCTCTGTAAATAATGATCTCGCTGTTCGATGTGCCTTATTCTGTGGCCATGAGATCTGTGGATGCAGGAACGCTGCAGTCCGGATCGTTGTGAAGCTCCGAGTGCACAGGAGAACGGATGAGACGGGAAAGACGAAACAGATTTTCTCTGCTTCATAAAGCTCAGCATCACGTTTGGCTCAGATTAGACTTTTGTGTTGTTAGGAAGCTGATCTGTGTTTTGCATCTTTGATTTCCCTCTGCAGCTGTTTGGGTGAAGATTAAATAAATACACTTTATTGTTACATAAGCAGACTTCTTTCCCCTTAATGCTGCTTCATTTTACATTTGAAAGCTTGACCAACCGCAAATGGAGGCTCAATCAGTCTTTGTTTTTCCTGCCATGTTAGTTTTAAATCTGGCAGCTTGAACATGGAAAGAAACGTTTTAGGGTGAAAAACTGTGATGTCTGCACAAAAGTATGAAAAATGAGGGATCAATGTTTTGGAGTTTTCCACAGAGCTGCACATGAAAAGTCATTTTCCTGTAATTTTCAATGTCTATGAGGCAGAAGGAATAAATAAACTCAATCAGTCTTAGAATTAGGAACCTGTTTTGTGTCTTTGGCTTAAACATTGACCGCAGTCTCTAAGAATTAAAGGTTTATTTCTCCCATCTCAGTGGGCCAGCTTTCTGATCTTTCCCACTGGAAGAGGTTTACAGCATGGGCTGTTAAACCCAAGAACTTTGTTTTTGGGAAAATTGTAAAAATTTTAGCACCACAAGTGAAATCCCATCCAAGTACCTCTGTGTGTTGGCAATGGTTTTAGCTAGTGGTACCTTAAAAGGGGTCATGTTCTGCTTTTCTATGACTTTTACCAAATAAGCCAAATATTCACATTGAAAACTCTTTCCTGAAGTTTGATAACTGGGAACAGGATAACAACGCCCCTGCAGCTTTGGCTGCCAAAACTTTAAAAGTAATGGTTATGGATATTTAATGATGCTACAGGGGACCCCCGACTGTTTCAGGTTCAGTTTTTCATCTATTCTGATCATTTTTTTGTACAGCACATATAATATATTCTAAAAAAAAATATTTTATGTTCAATATGACATTTTTAAAAGACTCTTCTGTTCCAATCTTGAAATAAAAGATTTAAGCTGAAGTATAGTTGGAGTAAATTAGATTTTGCGTGTGAACTCTGAACTCTGGGCTGATTTGACAGAAAACAGTTTGTCTTGTCTTGCAAAAGCAGAGACGTATCCCCATGTTTTGGTGTATGAACTTGTGCAGATAAAACTGGGAATAAAAGTAATTTAAATTAAAAAGTTTCAGAATATGACATTACAATCAAAATCTTGCAGTGAAACCCTAAAGAAAACATCAAAATCCAGATTCAGTTTGGTAAAATTCATCTTTCTGTGACCCGATCAAACTGTTAATGGTTCCTCTGTGGTAACGGCTGAACAATCTGGACTCAGAGTTCTCATTATTTCTGTCTTTTATTTAACCTGGTTTTGGACCTTTGTGTTTCTTCTGTGATGCTTTTGAAACTTTTTAAATACTTTTTGTTGAATACTCTGTTTGTCTCTCATGGTTAACCACACAATCATCTTTGGATCTTGACCCACCGGTTCTGGTAACAGCAGAGTTCACCATGAGGTCCAGTGTGTGGTCATGGAAACATTTCACCGGCCACCGGAACCCACGGGTCGCTCTTTCTTTCTTTTCCCCAGCATGGTGAAGGAATTTATTCATCAGCTCACAAAATAAAAGCCAGAGAGACTCAGGCTGGAAGAGCGGACGTCCTGTTAGACTGAGAGCCAAAACACTTCATTATGAATAAGTGAGATTTAAATATTACCTTCTAATTTAAAATAGAAACGTGAAACTTAATTGATCATCTTTTAAAAATAGGGTTTAGAAAACCATAAGTGGTGTTCTGTAGAGCTAAAAGCAGTTTGTGTCTCGTCTTCAGTCGAGGGCTTTCAGCCAATCCAACAGAGGATTTTTATTCATGGTTTATCAAGTTTATTTATAATGCACATTTTAGCAACAAGGCAGCTCAAAGTGCTTCACATCATAAAACACAAACATAAAAAGTCATAAAAAAAAATACAGTCAACACCATGAGAAAATCAGAACATTTTGATGAGTGACATCATCAAACATCAATCATCAACGTTTCATTTATTAAAGTTCAAAAGCAGCTCTAAACAGGTGAGTTTTTAGCCTTTAAAGGAACTCAGTGTTTCGGCTGTTTGGCAGTTTTCTGGAAGTTTGTTCCAGATTTGTGGTGCATAGAAGCTGAAAGCTTTTAAATCAGATGGTTTATGTTAATATTCAGTATGAACAAAAGAGTTCATGTAAACAAAAAGCATGTTAAATGTTCAGTTCACATAATTACATAATAAAATTTAAAAACATTTCTTTAAAGCAATCTAATAAATCTTAAATCCTAAAAGATACTTAAAGTATAAAACTTTTTAAAGTTTTTTTTATGATAGTTCTTAGATAAAATGTCTTCAAACAAAAATACTTTTATTTTAAACGTTTTGGTAAATTACACTTTAGCACTTATGAAGTTCCATACAGTGTTTCAGTTGAGACTCACAGCTGTTTGTAAAATTATTTCTTCTCTTTTTTTCTGCTGTTTCATGGATACTGATTGTTTTTTTGTTTTTCCAGGATTCAACAAATAATGCAACTTCTGCCCAAAGTCCAGCTTATGGGAACGTCATTCCTGTCAAGAAATTGAAACTCACTCACTCACACCGAGTCACTGGTTGCTATAGTGATGTCCACCTATTTGTTTAACTCGTAAAGCATTGAAAAAAGTCCCTGAGAAAGAATTTATTAAACGCCATCACACCCTAAGATGGATATTCTGTGGCACAATCTTCAAAAATCAACCAACTTATGCTGCAATTGTTGGGGAAAAAAAACCCTCAAAAGGTCCCAGAAAGCCACTTCAGTCTGATTTAAAAGAGTTAATAATTTCTATTATCAGGCTGATCAGCTACATCCTCCATCCACACCAGCAAACGAGACAAACTCGTGTCCCTAGTCAGGGGTGGAAAACAGATCCCCAGACTTGTGTGTTTGGTAACGTTTTCTGTTTTCTTTCCACCTCGTGTTCACCTCTCTGCTAACTCTCAGCGCTGGGATTTATCAAACATGTGGTCAGGTCAATGTAAAGAATGTGTGAACCCTGTCGCTGCTCCAGAAGTCGAAGGAGAGAAAACACAAGAGCGCAGAGATCATTTATCATACGGTGTATGGAGATGAGGCGGTTGACACACACTCAGCGAGTAAAACCCAGGATCACTCAGGTTTCATTGGTTTCGCTCTCTTCACTGCTGAAAGGGATTCTGCTGCCACAGAATGCAGATTAAAGTGTGTGGTTTGGAAACGACGAGCGGACTTGTTTCTGAAGATTTTCAGTGTGTTCCTGAGAAGGCTAAGATCTAAGACCTTTACTCTAAAGGTCATAATGTTATATTTATTATAGTGCAATAATAACTTACAGTTAAAAATGAAAGGTTGTCAGTTGCTTAAGTGTCTGTTCTCCAGGTATAGTAATGCTAATTTCTTCAAACGCTACAAATAAATCCATCTGTCTTATGTTTAAGTAGCAGGAATTGCTGCTATCTGAGTCACCAGAGGTCCACTCAGATTTACTGTTCTCTACTTTGGGGAAAAGCTGTGAGAAATGTGTTGAAGTGAGTTGAACTTGTGGACCGTACACAGCTCAAAAATAAAACCCAGAAATGGGAAGTTGATCTGCAGCTGCTCCACACATGAAAGCACAACTTTAATCCGTCAGGATGAAGAAAATGCAGTAAAACAGGCAACAATGCAGATGAATCTATGTTGAGCCTGATATTAGGATCCAGCTCTGCTAATACGCTAATGCATTAGCAGAGATAATAATTTGTTTAGCGCTGCTGCTAACTTTGAAAACATTTAGCCCACTTAGCCAGATAAATACTAAAGCACTAATGCTAATTTTTATGGCTTTACAGCCAATTTTTAGTTGAATAAGGTTTGATATCTGTGTTGAAGTTTTAGATAAGTATTCTTCAAGTAGTTAGACTTTTAATATTCATGCTCTTATTTTGAAGATTTACGCTTTTTACGGCAGCTCCATTTCGTCAGTACTTAGAGCCACTTTTAAAAAACGTTTCAGTTTAAAAAGTCAGTTTATTGAACAATTTGTAAATATTCAACAAACAAGCACTAATATAAGGCAGGTCATTGACATGGTGCATCTTGAACATGGTTGAAATCAGCATTTTTGCACCTTAGCATATATTGGTATAACATTAATAGAGGAACGTTAATGATTAGAGGTTTAAGGTTAGCAGAAACTTTTTTCTTTTAGTTATAAAAACATGACATGCTCTATTGAACGGGGTTGTTGTCTCAACAAGATTCAAATTACACAGTTATTTGAAAATGTTGGTGATTTTGGAAGAAAACATTTAGTTCACTTCCTACTCTTTAACATCTGGTCAAATCTACCAGAAAACTGAAATTTCCATCAGCAGAATGGTGAGAATTTTCCACCAGTAATCAGGTGAAGGATTCTGTTATTGTAAAAAGAAAGTTTCTAGTTTGTTCACCAAATCAGGCCTGACATAACCTTTATCTGACAACATGACCCTGAAGCTCAACATCAATCTTTCAAGATCCTAACATAAACTAAGTGAATGTTCCTTCCCACCGCAGTGGTTGTGATTTATACATCAGGAAATATGCAGTCAACAGACAGAAATACCGTCTGAAAGGTATTTGATCACACCTGTGAGTTCTTGCTCTGGGCTCTTCTCGGTGCATTTGAAACATCCAACTCTACATTTCACTGTGATCAATCCACAGGAGGACTATGGAACGACGAGACAAGACAGTGAAGCATAAAGTTGAAAAACAAAAGTGGATTTAACTGTTTTCTACGGTGGCCGACAGGTGCAAATGCGCAGCAAAAGAGAAAACATGCAAACAAAAAAGAAGACACCCCCGAATGAAATGCAGCAAATAAAAAGAGAGACGCAAACACCCCCGAATGAAATGCAGCAAATAAAAAGAGAGACGCAAACACCCCCGAATGAAATGCAGCAAATAAAAAGAGAGACGCAAACACCCCCGAATGAAATGCAGCAAATAAAAAGAGAGACGCAAACACCCCCGAATGAAATGCAGCAAATAAAAAGAGAGACGCAAACACCCCCGAATGAAATGCAGCAAATAAAAAGAGAGACGCAAACACCCCCGAATGAAATGCAGCAAATAAAAAGAGAGACGCAAACACCCCCGAATGAAATGCAGCAAATAAAAAGTGTTGAAAACGGAAGTGCTCCAGACCACTAGGGGGAGTCAAAGAAAATAGTATTCATTTCTATGGGACCAGATGCAAGATTCTTCTTCTTCTTCTTCTTGGTATTTATTGGCGGTTGGCAACAAACTTACAGTAGCATTACCGCCACTTACCAGTATGGAGTGTGGTTCGAGATGGTCTATAAACTTTCACTTTCTACCTTTTCCCTCCATTAACTCCTGATTAAACATACCCCCACACATACACACCTGCTTATATTATCCAACTTGCTTATAGCTTTATATACCCCTCTTTGATATTCTTTACACATTCACACCCAACTTGCTCTACTCATATCCTATGAAATAGCTTTGTTTTTTTAAGATACCGAATAATTATTTGAATATGTCTACTCCCGAAATCTCTCCTCAAAAATTCTATTAAATTAAACCTTTCTTTAATACCTACACACTCTCTCAGCATGCATCTTCTCTCTTCTTCATACTTACAACACTCTAAAATAACATGCTCTATTGTTTCAGACTTCTCACAATAATCACACTTTCCAGATGCAAGATTCAGAGAGATACCTTTACTTTCTTTCAAATTTCTTTCTCTGAATCTTGCATCTGGTCCCATAGAAATGAATACTATTTTCTTTGACTCCCCCTAGTGGTCTGGAGCACTTCCGTTTTCAACACTTTTTGTTTGCTGCATTTCATTCGGGGGTGTTTGCGTCTCTCTTTTTATTTGCTGCATTTCATTCGGGGGTGTTTGCGTCTCTCTTTTTATTTGCTGCATTTCATTCGGGGGTGTTTGCGTCTCTCTTTTTATTCGCTGCATTTCATTCGGGGGTGTTTGCGTCTCTCTTTTTATTTGCTGCATTTCATTCGGGGGTGTCTTCTTTTTTGTTTGCATGTTTTCTCTTTTGCTGCGCATTTGCACCTGTCGGCCACCGTAGTTTTCCCAAAGAGACTGCTCTTTCAGCACAGCAGGGCGTTGATCCACAAAGATCAGGGTTAATCTGATCTTTATTTGGTTTTCTTCCATGAAGCAATGCTATTGCCCAACACTTTCCTGCAAGTTTTATTTTCCAATGTTTGGAGTTTTCAATCAGGAAATCGCTATGCAGATGTTGTTAAGTATAACAACCAACGCAGCATCAGTGAGCAGAAAGGAAATGACATGTTCAATGAAATGTGACAATCGCTACTAGGTGGCATTGGTGGCTCTGACCCGGTTTCACAAACTGGACGTTTGGATCAACTTTATGCAACGACACTCATGGACAATTCTCAAACATGAATGATCTGTTGACTATTTTTATGAAATATGGGATAACTAGAGAATGAACTGTTCACCAAAAGAGCAGAACAAGACTTAAAAACTTAATTTGTCTTATTAACATAATATTAATTATTAAAGCTGTTTCCATGGTAACTCTCTTCCAGTTTGGTTTTGTGGGAACGATCTGCTGTTTTTTCTGGGGAAGGGACAGATGGCAGAACTTGATTAATCTAAACTTGCTGATTGAACTACAGGAGAAAAAGGTGTTGTTTTGCAGAGGATTAACTCTGCTCTGCCAGTTAATCCAGGCAGAGCAGAGAGAGGCGATGGTCAGGAGTCTGAAACATGTCAGGATCAGGAGAAATGACATAAACTGCTCACCGTTCAAACTGAATCCATAAAAATGAAGTTTATTCAAAGATAAACAGAACTTTTCTGTTCTATCACTTCAGTCATGTTTGTCCTTTTTGGAGATTTTTGAAGGATTTCCATACAAGCAGATTTCAAAATAAGATTTCTCAGCATTAAACCGTTCCGCTTCCTTCTTCCTGCTTCTTCTCCAACTGAGATTATTTGTGACATTTAAGAAACAGAGGTTAAATGTTAACCTAGTTCATCCAAACCCACCCCCAGCTCCGCCGTCTCCCCTTTCTTCCGACCACATTTATATAAAGGGCATAGACACGTTTACGAGGTCTGATGCTTGGTCAACCTCATCCTCCTCTTCATCCTCCCTCTCTGCCTTCATCCCTGTTTTACAGGAAGCTGCTCGGTTTGCTCTGCAGAGCTTTGATTCCTTTTCTTTATTGAGATTCATCACTAATGGACGACTTTGCCTTGTTTTTGTTTGGCTGCTCTCCTGTTTTATCACAAGAAAATAAGAATGAGTATGAAAAGTGAAACGAGATCAGGATTTTTTTTTTTTTTTTTATCAGCACACATACATGTGGTTCATTTCCTGGAACAGCTGGAATCAGCAGGAATCCTGCTGAAAATAAAACTGTCTTTACTGTTACTGCAGTGATGCTGTGAAACCAGAGCTGCATATATGGGTGGAAGAAAACATATGAGAAATATATCCAGAAATAGAAAACCGTGAAGACTGTGTCGCCACTCGGTGAATGAGATGTTGTCTTCCTGGATGAAGGCCGGGAGGTTTCTTCATTTCACTGAGTAGAAACTCAGACCTTGTCCACACATAGCTGGTGATTTGGCCTCTCATCCACACGTAGCCTCTGTTTAATATCACTAAAATTATTCATAATGAAAACTGCAAGTAAAGCGGAGATTTGCAAATTCTCATTTTATGTGTTTGAATTTGGAAACTGGAGCTTTAGAGGTGAAAACATGACAGTCTGCAGCAAATAATGCTGCTGTGATGAACCGTTA
Source organism: Xiphophorus maculatus (assembly GCF_002775205.1). Lineage (NCBI taxonomy): Eukaryota > Metazoa > Chordata > Actinopteri > Cyprinodontiformes > Poeciliidae > Xiphophorus > Xiphophorus maculatus. Next base: position 3,743,672 of record NC_036457.1, read on the forward strand.
CTGTAACCATTGCTACTGTTTGGCCATGGAGGAAATATGACTAATTTTTATGTTTGTTCAGACACTTTTTACATGTTTTATAACAAGTATCCTCAATACGTTGAGTTGGAAAGGGCAGAGCCTGAAGGTTGGATGTTACACCAGCTCTCCGTCCCAATATGGAGGCACAACGACGTTTAACCTCCACATGACTTTAACATGATTCCCACTCCACACTATCTTGTGTTTTATTAACATTAGATTTTAAAACAACAGTTAAAGTAATTCGACTTCTTGTCTGTCCACACAAGTGAAACTCCTTGCGCCATGTTTAATCCCTTGCAGGAAGTTTGTTGTTTTGAAGGATTGTGATTGGCTGACAGGTGTTAGCTTAGCGCTACACTGCCCCCTGTGGGTTGGGCATGTTTAAAACAACACTCAGTAATGTAATTCAGCGGATTAGTGTGGATGAAAACTTTTCTCAAGCCAATCACTTGTGGATGAGATTATTTTATAGAAACAAATATCTTCACTACATCTTTTTAAAAAGACCAGGCTGCCTGTGGACTAGGCCTCATTGTGCAAATAAAAAACATATTAACAAATCTCTGTTCTCTGCATATAATTAGGAGAAAGTCAGGTCAAAGTTCAATCAAAGTTTTTGATCTCAGAAATATCATGACGTGAACGTTTTTGATGATCGTCTACATCGTAGATTCGACTGAATCATCTTTAAGTTTTAGATTTGTTGCCATTTATCTGAGCTTTGCACTCTAATCTTTGGATGAATTTACTGGGATGTTCACTGATTTGCAAGCTGCAAAATGTTTTGCTCTCAGGAAAAACAAACTCTTTGTGTAGCATGAGAGGCTTCAAGGAATCTCAAATAAATTATTAAGTGACTGCAGCATGTTTAACGCATTTGTTGGAAGTCCTTGGGGGAATGGCTTGATTTTTGGTTGATGGAGTTTACACTGAATTTATTCTAATGTATTTTTCATTTTGTTCTTGCTTTTGCCCGGATTGCCCAGCTGTTGAGCCGAGTGAGGCTGCTGGGAGTTTGCCTTCCTTCTCTGGGAACAGCCATGATGTTTATTGAATTATTATTTAGACTTGATTTATAGTCATCTTTTTGAAGTGCTAAGTTTCACTGTAACTAATTTACTAGATTTAAAAACATTTTCTATGATCTTGCAGTCTGTTGGGGTTTTTTAAAGCTAATCCTTGGTTTGCCCTGGGAATTACTTCAGATGGGGTTCTGGGGAACTTGTGGTTGCAGAGTTGGTGGCTGTTTGGCATCCCAGAGTCAGGACATGTGTATGTGGAGTGGCCTTGGAGCAGAAGTGTCTGCATCCAGCCCTCAGAGCGTATGATGTGGTGTCTGCAGAATGCTGTCGGTGCATGTTTGAGATGCAAAAACACTTCCTGAAGTGAAGCAAAGCGAAAAACACCGAGGGATAATTATGAGTCAAAATGGAGCAGCCAACCTGGCCAGACAGCCACAGATCCGTTCAGTGGCACATGTTTCTTCGCGGGAATATGTGTTTCCAATTATTCAAATGAATTTATGAGCGCCACAAACTGTTCAGTGGCTGAGAACAACTTATTTTTATTCCAAAGTAAGCCATCTGTTGGAGCCTCCAAGGAGAACTCCCTGTAGTCCATCGTGGAGACAGGACATCCATCAGAGAAGAAAAATTAGCAGTAATTTATCCCTCCAACACTTCCCCCTGATCTGGACCATATGCTTGCATTTTTTATGGTGAAAGCAAAGGAGAAAAGGAGAGGAAACGGGCATCAAACTCTGAGGGGAGAAAATAAAAATCACAAAAATAGAAAGATTCATCCACCTACCATGAAGCATTCACACAAGGTTTAAATGTAGGTCTTCTTACAGCGTGCTAACGCTACATATGCTACATCACCTCATCCAGGATCCGATAATAGGAAACTTTTCAATTAGTCATATTTCTGTCTCTGCATTGAACTGAGTGTCCTCCTCTTTAAAAACAGAAGTTTCTCTGTTAAACAGAGGGAACTCTGACCTGTGACAGCTTGTAGCCTGAGGTGTTCCCCAAGGGTTAGTCTTTGGTTTCTGTTCATTTTTCATTTCATATCTCTGTCAGGAATTATTTAGTTTTTCAGTGTCTTCTTTTACTCCTGCTCCCACCATGAAAAAGAACTGTTCAAACAAATCATTAAAAGAACAAAGTTTCAATAAAATTCATGTGTTTGATGATTAATCATAAAGTAGTAAATGTACTACTGAGATAATCCTGCTTTTTTGCAGCCACTGAGGAATGTTGATCCCACTTACTAGATTATTTCTGAACTGCACAATTATATTTTGTTCTCAGGCACATCTGTAAATCATATCCATCATAAAAATATCTTTGATCAAACCAACATCAATGCTGGAATGGGAGGTTTTCTCTGGAGCTTCTAGCTTCTGGAGATGCAGAAATTTGATGTCTCCCATTCCTGTTAACCCCCTGTTGCTTTTCAATGGTCAAAGTTAAAACCACAAACTGCACATTGTTATAGAACGGCCTTTATTTATGCTGCGATGAGCAAAAATGTGCAATATTTTAGAAATGGGAGAAAATTTACTGTAAACTGCAGCATAAATAGATCATGTTGAGGTTTGAAAACGTGCTTCAGAAGACAAAGTACAACCACTCAATCAGTCAGTGCTCTGCAGTTTATAACATACCTTCATGCTGTGGACAGACGGGACCGTGAGGTGAAAACAGCATGGAGAGTTTATCTAGACTCTGATAAACGAAGTGATAAATGGACAAGAGCTACAGCAGAGAACTTTGATCGGTGCACAATAAAAGCTGAAAGCTAAATCAAACAGTTCTTCAGTTCAACAAACTGAACAAACAGCGTTTCAGGTGTCATAATATAGCCAAAGCCTCCCTGCATGTTATTCTAGACTTTACCTAATGTCTTTAAAATGTGATGTTATCAGATGAACGGCCTCAGCTATGATCGGATTTAGTTCATGGAGATAAAACACAGAAAAGAAACACATTTTCTCACTTTTTTTGATTTTCCAACATTCAGATTTTATTCTGTTCTCCTGCAGCAGTTCACATTTTATGAGCCTAAAAGTGAAACGGTGACTTTAACTGAGATGTTGTGGGACGTCAGCAGTTTCACATTCTGGTTTTGGTGTTTGAGTAACATAGTTCTTCATTTCTTCCTGTAATATAGAGCTTCACAAACAGAAAAGACATTGTTTTCTGCATATAATCAGTAGATGAAGAGTTGACATTCATAAAGAAATCACTCTATTGTCAAAGTCGTTAACATCATCAAGGGAGACGGAGTTGGATTTGCGTTTTCCACAGAGGATTAAACACACTCCTCCTTTGTTACTTCACTGAGTGAGACAGAGAACAGGCACAAGGAGAAGGACAAAGCAGAGTATGTGTCTGGTGATTGTTTAATATTTTATGGTTTTCTGCAGAATTAATGTATTTTGTCCAGCATCATACCACCCCCACCCTGTTTGACTTCAGGTACAGAATCATGTTCCTTTTCTCTCAGACTTTTGTCTCATCCGTTCACAGAATATTTTTCCAAAAGTCTTCATTAAGAAGATCTTTGTGACCTTTTGATTAAAACTCTCCAACTGATGCCATTTTTACCCATTCTGTCTTTATTACTGTTGAATCATGACCTCTGACCCTAACTGAGGAAGTGAGGCCTGCAGACACTTACATGCTGGAGCCTCCAGAATGAGTCAGGAGCTCTTGGAGTGTTTTGGTGCTCCAGCTTTACCCAGTCAGCTGTGAGGGGAGAGCTAAAGCTGCTACGGGTTTGTGCTGCCAAACTTCTTCTTCTTTCATTCCTTTCTGCTCCTTTTGCACTTTAAGGCTCACGACTCACATCTGATTCAGATCTGAACTGCCAGTGAGATTTGGGCCATGAAGTTTGTCATGCAGTGAACTGTGGATGGAATTGGTGAGTTGTGAATAAAATGTTTGTTTGTTTTAGCATGCTAGTGTTCGTAGCTAATGCTAACTGGTTTGGGCTGGCATTTGCTGCTGATGGTAACAGTTCAACATTTTAAGAAATTGTTGAATTTAAGTTGGTAGCATAAATGAAAATGCCTCTTAGGGCAGGTACTGCATTCTGGGTTATGCTGTGTGATTTTAATCATAAACCTGAGGAAAAACCTTGAATTATTGGTGAGGAATATTCAAATGATGCACATTTGTGAATATAACTGCATTTTTTTGTCTGATTTATGTGAACACAAGAACCACTGAAAAATGTCTAGTTAAGTTTCTAACCATCAGTGATAATAATTTACTAGTCCTGTTTATTTTAATGCTGGTCAGGTGACCTTTTAGGGTTTAAAGATACTGAAATCAGATAAATAAAATTATGGACAAGCTTTGTTTAATGTGTGTCAGTTGGTAACTTTACTGATTTGTGTCTTCTTTGCATTTTCAACAAGCCTTGTGCACATTAACTTTGAAAGTTAACTGTAGTATTGTACATATTTCTGTTTATTTTATGGGTTATTCTATGTATGTTTCATTTTTTGTGGTGATAACAATCATTATCTTCTGTTTTTTATTTGTTTCTGACGTTAGCTCCAGCAGTCGTTATTTCTGAGTTTACATAACATCTATAATAGCATAATCAGTGCTACATTTAGAAATGTCCTTGTAATGTTAGATGTTAGATTTAGAAGCATAATGTTTTACTTATTGAGCCTCCGAACTGTAAAAAGTCTGTAAAGAGGGAAATACCTCTGGTACTACAGGCATGCAGATACATTTCTGCTTCTGATGGATTTACGTTTCAGGAGAAGGGAAATTGTTTCAGTGAACCGTTGCTATGCCAACGCGTGTATCCATGTCCTAATTAAATCTGAGAAGTGTTTTTAAAGGAGGACAAATGTCTGTTTTTATACCCAAACTGCTCTTCTGCTCATCCAGCAGCCCTTTCCTTTGCTTTAGACCATCAAACTTTATGATTGCAGTAACTTATGAAAGCCAACAAGCCATGTTTAATCTTCAACTTCACAGCCTCAGTTTCTGTTATTCATGCCAGTTTTCAATTTAAGTTGAATTTTAGCATTCCTGCTGTGGTTCTTTTGGCTTGAAATGACACTAAAGGGAGCAAATATACCATTTATGAAGCAACGCGCACATGTACTGCAGTTCTCCTTTAAAGTCAGGAATCAGCTGCACAATTATATTTGAAAATGTGTTAGGAAATGTCATGCAGTTTTTTTAAAGAAAGGAAAACGATAGTATTTTAAAACTGTTTTCATTAAAATTTGTTTTATTTGTATAATTATACAAAGTTCCTGAAAAAATTTGATTTTTTTTCCATTTCTAGGTAAATATAGAGAAAGTGAAGATTTGTCTTGTTTGATTGATTTTTCAGTATTTCATGTCATTTTATCAGAGGTTTGATTTTTATCCATTTATTGTTCCCTATATATTCTGCTTGACTTTTCTCTATGTAACTAGATTACATGTCAGTAGTTAGAGAAATAAGTTATTTATGGAATAATTCAGCCGTAAAGTTGGGACATTTTGTTAATAAATTCTCAGACCTGATTGGAAATAAGTGTGTCAACGTTTCCTGTCCCATTGTTTTGAGTTAAATCATTCACCAGAAACTGACAAGGTTCACTTATGATTTCAGAAACACTGGAATTAATTAACCCTAATTATGAAAAATTACAACAGCCAACTGCTAATGCAAATGTTGATTCTCTGTTTACTTTTCAAGCAGTGAATTTCTGACTGGTTGAAGACTCACACAGGACTTTTGACAAACTGGCTTTTACATTTTAAAAAATTTACTTTAAAAACAATTTGAATATAGAAAATTATTAGCGTTAGAGATTACGCCATGAAGGAACCTTTGGGACCAAACATCTGAAATATAAAGCAGAGGAAGCATTAACTGAGAACCAGGCTGGTTAAATCAGGTGGTCAGTTAACAAGCAATAGAAAAAACAACAACTCCATTAAGTTGTTAACCTGTGAAAAAGTAGAAAAATATTTCTCTTTTGCCAACTGTGTTTTTGTTGTTGTTCTTGTGACAATGACAATAAAGATTTATCTATCTTCATAAAATTACTGCTCAGTTGAAGCCTTCTCCGTTTTTCTTCTCTTAAGATTAAAACTGAACTTACAATAACAGATCGGATCCCAGGAAGACCAGGCCGACTTGGACCCGACCCGTTCCACACGGATACTGGGAACAGAAGTGAATCGATCTTTACGAAGCTGCTCTAGGAATGTGATCAGGCAGTTACCAAGCACCCAACAGTTAAGGAGAAGAGCGTAGATAGGAAGTATTCCCAGAATCTGGTGAAGTGGGTTGAAGGTCGGGTTTGGAGCTGCATGACTCATGGCGGTTGCATCCTGCAGTCTGGGTCTCTGGTTTTGGTTTAGCCATGAATCCGGATCATTTATTTAGGAGGTAGCGTAGCCGCAGCGGTTCATCCGTTCTGCTTCATTTCTGTTTGGCAGGGATCAAGGACTTTGTTTGCTACGCGTTTTAGAAAACATAATTTAATATAGCAGCACCCAGAGGGCCTTTTTTGCTTCCTTCTTCTTCTATTAATTTTTAAGCATATTAAGATGTTCCAGAAATCTGTAATTAACCTTCGAAATGAGATCCATCTGGTTTAGTTATTTCTTCCAAGCAGGTTGGGATTAAAAGCTCACATTCAGGTCACACAGCTTCTGGTCACAGTTGATTATGAAGCAAATTCATTATTTGAAGGAATGTCTGGAATCCTTAAAGATTTCTCTAACAATCTGGCTGATTAAATACCAACAAGTTCCTTCTTCAGTCGGGACAAACCTGACAGTCTGAAGCTCAGCTGGATAAAGAACCTATAGCAGCTGGGAATCATTTAATGTTTGGACTTGAAATCTTAGGCAGAGACCACAGCCTAACTTTACCTCAAAGATCAGTTTGTGTTGTCTTTCTTCGTCTTTCTAACCTCCATATTTTTCTCCCCTTCCAGCTGCCAGAGCCATTGGTGTGGAGAATTTATCAACCTCCGCAGCACTTCCAGTACTCCCAGTAGGGAGTTTTCACAGTTTTTCCACAGGTGCAGAGTGGCTTCCACACACCAGGAAACAGATGTTAACATTTGTGGGATTTTAGTGAAGGTAGGAGAGGAGGCAGTCTGGTTCTGTCGCAGGTTTCAGTTTGTAATTTTCTTCTTGAAATTCTAGTGACTTCAGTTTGTTCAGCATGAAGTAAAAATAAATTTCATTTCTATTTCATGAAAGTGAGCAGCTGCCTCTGCAGTAAAGAGGCTCCTCGCTGACCAGAGGACACGTCAAACTGTAATGTGGCTTTTATATTCCTTTTGGGCCGATGGCGTCTTCCTGTTTGAGTCCATGTTGGTGCTGAACCTGCTGATGCTCTCTTACCAACGCAACATTTTAGGATTTTGTTCTGGAGTTTATTCACATGTTTAACTCCAAAACCTGCCCATGTATTGGACTCTGAACCCGTCCCCTTCCTGAACTGTATGCAGTTTGAGTTGATCCAGATGCCACCTCCAGGCATTTAGGAATCAGAAGCATGTATGAACCTGACTTTAGGAGCTCTGCAGTTCCCTTCCTGATGACTTCTTTTGATTTTTCCATCATGTCAAAGTGTGTTTGATGTGTTGCTTTGAAATGAAAATCTCTCAAATAGCTTAAAGAACCGCAGCATCATCATCTGCACTTTCCTAATTTTTCTAAAAACCTTTTTCTAGACTTCTGACTTAATATAATATAAAATAAAATCTAAGATGTACTTAAAAGGTTGTGGAGATTTAATGGAGTAACAAAAACTTCCAACCAGGTCATTTGAGTTGTTTCTGCTGGAAAAGCCGTGCAGCCCGTTTCAGACCCGTTACCGTCCCACAGCAGTTTGTGCAACTTTCACTAAATCCACTGAGTCATGAAATGAAACACTGCTGCTCTTTATGGGTCTATGAAGACATGAAAAGACAACAGAAAAGGGTAAAGGAATGTGGCCTCGGAGCATTTTATGAAGTTGTCATGAAAGCAGAGATTACCAGAGAGGCTTTTGAAGTATTTCACAGGATTGTCTTCCAAGAAACTCGAGTCTGTCTGCTATCTGTCCATTAATGTTTCTACTCTTTTTCTTCTTTTTAATAATCATTTTTGTTGTTGTCTGATTGGATTTACTCATTAAAACAATCCTTAATCTTTCTCATTCCAACACAGAAATTACAGCTGGACAAAATTTTGTTTTTATTTACTTCTGACTTTTTTTCTGGCATTTTTTAAACGTTTCCTTTCTCTCTTCCGTTTCTCCCCACTGGTCTCTTCCTCTCCTGTATTATTTCACCTCCACCTTTATAATCTCGATGTGTCTCGGGGCGACAGAGTTTCTGCTCTCTAATTTACTGAGATCTGACAAAATATCCTACATTTGGCTAAATGAAGAGCAGAGAAATGGAGAAACCAAAAGAATTGTTGGATTAAATATGGCAAAGAACATGAAAGTAGAAACTTAGGATTTCCAAGAAAAAGAAAAACAGTATAATTTGATCAATGTACAATCAGTCAGTCTACAAATATATTTAATGAAATAATGTATTTTGTCTTTTCCGGCTCATGTTTCATTAAATATTTCCATCAAGGCTGTTGAATTTGAATTATTTTTATGAAACCAATGCAGATCTCTGCATAAAATGCTGTGTTAGTTTCTATGCCAATCTAATCAGGAAACAAATAATTTCTCTTAAAAAATTTTTGTTTCAGGATTTGAGAAAAATATTTGTCACTATTTTTATGAAGTAAAATAACTTTGGCTCCTGTCATATTTTCAGGAAAAACAATTATTTAATAATTTTGTCATATTGTGGCATTAAAATGCTACCACAGCATTTCAATGACGTTGAGAATTCGACTTTTATGTAGTATAAAGATATTTTAACAGCAAAGTTGCATTTGAGATTTTAACTGCTTCAATTATTTGCTAAAGTATCTTAAAAAGAGAGGGGTGCATATTTGAATTTTACGGTTTGAACTTCCACCTCATGGACTTATTCTATTTCCCCTAGAATAAAATCCTTAGGAATCCCAATTAAAGTTTGTTTTTATTCACCTCTAAATGGTTATTAAATCACAAAGTGTTCATTATTAACACATGAGATGACCTCTTATGTAATCCTGGAGAAACATTAAGTCATTGCTCATTTTTACGACAAAAACAATAGAGTAACGCAAAGCGGCCTGTTTGAGCTGGTGGTGTTAAGGGATTACCAAATGTTTCAGGTTCTGACCCAGGCTCTACACACAGTTTATTTGACAAAACCACAATCCCTCCGTAAAACTTACATTGCCACAGTTCCCATGAGCAGACATTATCTCATTAAAAACATTTTCTTTGGGAAAAATCCAATGCTAAGACTCACCAATGAGTCTGCAAGATGAAATAAAATCCAATGGGCTGGAGAAGATGGAGTAATCTCCTACTGAGCGACTCATGGTAAATTATTTGGTTTAATAACACATTAGCTATTTAGCAGGATAGATATGTGCTGTGGGACTCTGGGGCATCTGGGTGGCTATTAAGGATCTACGTGTGTTGACGTTCTTGGTATAAGTAGAGCTTGTTCCCTGTGTCCGCCAAGGTTGTTCATGAACAGCATCTCATGGAGATTATGGTGTCTGGTTTGGAAACCTGGATGGCATCTTTGCTTTTCGCAGATACTGTAGTTCTCTTGGCTTCTTCAGACCATGACCTCCACCATGAACTGCAGTGAGTGCACAGTGGTGAGGAAGAGAGTCGGCTTCACATTTCTACAGTCCTCGTAGATAAATATAAAAATGTGGACTGTGTCAAATGAACCAAACTAACTGAAAAGTCTGTTCACCTCCTGGCCTGAGGGGGCGCTGCACCAAGAACCATTGAAGGAAACCACACAAAAACATCTGAAGAAAATATAAGTACAACTTCCTCCTTCACAAAGTGTAAACAAAAATAGAGTAGTGTCAGTTTTTCGCAGTTGTACGATTTCTCTTTGGCAAGGGAGATATTTCTTCTGCTAGCGTTAGACGAGCCCGTTTGTATTTACCCAGAATGCCTTGTGCTGTAATCCACTTCCTGCATTTAAAGCAGTCTCTTGTCCGCTTGCCATTTGCATATCAAACTGCATCACAGTTCACTTTACCAAAGCGAGACCCAGGTTTGGAGGCGGACTATCGTTTTTTGGTCAGCATTAGTTCGGTTGCACATTCACACCTCCCCAAACGAACTGGACCTCATAGACAAACAAACTAGATTAAAGTGGACTAAATTTGCAAACAAAGTAGCAAATTTGATTCTAATTCTTCTATCATTTTTACTAATGTTTAGTTTGCATAATCATGAGTAACTTCTAAAGGTTGCTGCTGATCTTCACATCTGTTTCTTCTCTAAAGTTCTCACCAAGTATTTCTGTCGTCAGCTGCTGATGTTTTCCTTGGTCTACCTGCTGGATGTCTCTTACTTGGTATCCCAGTGGTTTGTTTCTTCTTCAGGACTTTCCAAATGGTTTTCTCTGGCTGTGGCCAGTGTTTGTGCGCTGGCTCTGACTGATTTTCCATCGTCACATTTTAACATGAAACCTCCAACTGCATAGGCAGAACTGCTATTAGTTGATAAATGTTCAGTTGCTCTTAATTCTTGCAACAGCTTTTGGAAACTCGATACATATTAGAAATATTGGCACAATCTTATTCAAATCCATCACCTCTGTGTTGGCTCAGTGTAACTAACACTAAGATTTGCATAGGAAGGAAAATTCAATGTGCTTAGCTGTGAGTTTTTAAAAATCTGATCCTCTCCCAGTTTGTTGTTTTAGGTGGAGGTGTTTGCAGGCCTGCAGTTGAACAGCGCTGTGAGAGATGCTCAAAGCTTTGGATGTTGTTGTAGAACCTAACCCTGCTCTAAACTAGTCCACAACGTTCGCCTTGACCTGCTGGGTTTCCTCTGTCTTCATGATCCTGGTTGTTCTCTGATGTTTGCAATAAACCTTTTGACATCTTCACGGAACAGTTGCTTTAATACCCAGATAAAATTACGCGCAGGTGGACTCAGTTTACTTTAATCGGTGTGGAAGTCATTTGATTTTCTCAGGTTTTAGCGAAAAAAGAATCTAGGTTTATTTCTGTTGTCCACTAATGAGACCCTGCCTGTTTATGTTTCCTCTTTTATTGAGGTGAATCACACATGTTGGGACAGCATGTTCATTCCATGGAGGTTTACAAGGCTTTTTGGAGCTGTTTTTGGGGGAACCCAACCAAGTGACTCTTTGGAGTCCTATCCACCACAGGATCTGCTTCCCAGATGTTTGGATTGTCTCTGTGAACGTCCTATGATGGTTTACCACAACGTTTATCCACGGTTAGACTGACAGAAAGTCAGCGAGACAGCTTCCCCTAAACCTGATAAAACAGAGAACCACTTAGCTGCTTCTTGAGGTTTTGTCATTTTCCTGGTGTTTTCCTCCAGCTGACCTCAGAAGAGACCCATTAACAAAAATGCAGAAATATTATCTGCCAAAGTAGTAGTGAAGCTGAAAACGGCTCGTTTGGGACTGAAATGATGAATGGATGATAAAGGATTTGTAACATCGTCCATCAGTGTGCTTGTTGGGTCGAATGAGCGAACACAGACCTCACCCTCCCTCAGTTTCACCTGGAGGACGGTGAACAGCCGCGAATCCGGTGTGTTGGTGATGCAAAGCCAAAGTCTTAGTCTGTCACTCAGCAGAAGGTGTTTCTGATCGTCTTTTTTCCCCCGGCTAACGGAGGGAGAGCGTCTCTGGGTCTTTAGTTTGAAACGGGTCTGACTGAAAGCCTGAACAGAGACGCCTGGGAGAAGAATCAGACTCCAAACATCTGAGTGAAAACGTCTGACTGACGATGAGGAGAAACAACCTGCGATCAGATCCAAGATGGAGGAGAAGCTGGACGAGCTCAACAAGACATCCATCCATCATCCATCCAGCCGTGGACTGATAGCTGGATGTTCTCCTTCTTCTACGGAGCTGAATGTATGGTTCTGGTCCCAGAGCATCATACTACCACCACCGTGTTGAACAGAAGGTTTGATGTTCTGGTTCTGAGCATCCTGTTAGTTTTACAGCGAATGTAACCAGACACACCTTTCTAAAAGCTTTCTTTTGTCTCTTCAGTCCACAGACGTTTTTTCCCAAAGTCCTCAAGATCATCAACACTTTTCTAGAAAATGTGAGTCGAACCTCTGTGTTCTTTTGGATCAGGAGGAGTTCTGCCTTCAAAGTCTCCAATTTTTGCCCAGACTCTCTCTCTTATTGTCGAATCATGAAGTAGAAATCTTAGTTGAGGCAGTGAGATGCTCATCCTGATCATGGTGGGACACTGAGGTTAGAAAAGGAGGTTATTCACAGCCGATGACCAGGCTGAAACACTTAAGTGTGGAAAAACAGAAGGAATCCATGAAGTGGAAAAACGTTTCCACACCATTACAGACAGGATGGCAAGGATGTTTTTCCTTCTTCATGAGTGTGTAGATTAAAAATAAACAGGGCAGCTTGGTGTGTGAGGATGGCTTTGTGAGGGAATCCCTGGAGGGAGCCGTCAGACTCCAGGTTACAGAGCAGAGCCGAGCAGAGCGGACCACAGTGAGAGCGAGACACAGGTCAACCAGAGGAGGCTTTAATTTATGGTTCTCATTGAAGGAGCTGCTTCTCCTCTGCATCCTCCTCCTCATCCTCCTCCTCTTTTCCTCTTCGCCTGTTATCACACAGCTCATTATCCTCCCTGCTTCTGGAGCGTGCAGACGCCTCTGAGCCCCTCCACACCGTGGTTTTCCTTCAGCGCTACCTGACCGGATCCGTCTGGACATACGAACACAACGCTAGCATTCAAACCCGCAGGTGTTCAGGTCTACAGCAGCCACGGTCCTGCAGGGTTTACCGTTTGGAGACTAAAGAGTTTTCTTCTTTCATTTCACACCTGGAGGCTGCAGAGCAGCATGGACTTCACTCTCTTCTGGCTTCTCGCCACGACTCTGATGCTGATCCATCAGTTTCAAGGTAAGACCTGTCCTAAACTTCATAATTGATTCTTCTACTGTTGATATGGGTGAGGTCCTGTCTCTAAGCCAAACTGAGAACTTTGCTTTAAAATTGCTTCAATATGCATCTTCTCACTGTACACAGTATTATAGTGAGGCAGCTCCAGCTCTGTGATCTCACTAAGTTAAAGGACTGTGTCACTGGGTAACTGAGGACACATAATGCATGTTTTTCTTCTATAATTACTCTTGAAAGTCCCAGCTTTAATATCAGTTGCATTGCAGAGGATGGGGGAATTTGACAGGATAATGGCAGCTGAGTAATCTGAAGGGCTGGAACCGAGCAAAGGTGAGGAAACGTAATAAATGGGATGAAAGCATCAAATCTGGGTGTGGAAAGAATAAAATTTGTCACGTTTTTCTGTTAACTACAATCTGATGGTCAGTTTTGAGCCTGTGTTGCCTGGATAAAATCCCAGTTTGTCTTTTTTAATGTCAGGTTTAATGATGAGTCGTGAAATAAAAGCAACATTCTGCTCATTTGTTCCAGAAAGTGAATCTGTTTCAGTTGGAAGTTGATTATTTGCACCACAGCTGAGGCAGGTTCGTCTCTAAGTGGTTGCAGCTGAAGGTGAGTGTTAAAGGGATTTCTGTGTAAAACTTGTAAAAGCCTGGTCTGATTTGGCTGAGAGGTGTTGATAAATTAGATTTTTGTCTTGTGGTAACATGCAATAACGCCTTCCTTGACAGTTTCACACATTACCACAGACTTTGGTGGGTAGTAATAATTGGATGCATCACTCAGGGTGGGACTAGCCCAGTTTTTGGGTTGTGTTTGTGTGCTGTTATTCAGTCAGAGAGGTCATTTATGGATTCTTTATTTCCCCGTGGTAAACTGATGCTTTTCGCAGTTGTGTGCACTAATGAGCTTTGCAGGACAGAAGGACATTTGTAACGCCTTCAAGAAACCAAATATGTGAAGAAAACTTTCCCCGTTGCCCAAAGAGGCTGGATAATGCCTGAGGAATGTAATGCAAAACATCACAGTGGGGGGGGTCATGTCTGCACACAGGAAAATCTGGAATGTGTTTGACCCTGGGGCTGCTGGCCTTCTACCTGCAGGTTCCTGTCTGCCCCTGCATGAACCCAACAGATACAAACATAAAGGATGAGGATCACAGGAGCTCTTTGTGTGCTGCAGAATTTCATTTTAAATTGGATTTACAATTGCATTTTTACCGTTGTTCTGCTATGACTTCATGAATAGGTGAAAACAAAACGTACCCTCAGGCTGGTACATCTCATGCTCAGTGAAAGACCCAGGATTAGTTTTAAAAGCTTTCTCATTTCACATGAATCCTTTCTAAGTGATAGATGTTGCTAAATCCAGAGATTGTTAGGAGAAGGTATGTAATCTAGAGTTTATGAGTTTGGCTGCCACTCCCTGGTTTAGGTTTACCTCACACTGTTAACCCAGAGGAATCCGCATGCTACTGTTGATGATGCTCACAGGCCCCCCACTTTAATTCAGTTTAATTTGAATGTTATAAAGACGTAAAAATAGAAAATGAAGTTATAAATTAAACAAATCTCTGATCTGAAGGCACCTGCTTGGAACGCCCTCGTCTCTCATGATGAAAAGATTTGAAGACTCGGCTCCATAAAAGTTTCTTTTACAGCTGCAGAAAACGTCATGCACCCAGTTCCTCTCCAGCTTATTGTTTTCCTGACCTGTTAGACAGACTGTAAGGTTTAAAGTTGCTCTTATGTCAAAGTAATTCTCTGCTCAGATAAAAACAGCTTTTAACATCATAAATTCTTATTTTATTTTGTGAAACAACCTGAAGCAAAACAGCATCAAAATGTATCTAGTTGTGCATCTTCCTAATTTTTTCTTTCATTTACCGTTTAAGATAAATAAATCAATCTTCATTCCAGGAGTTTTTGGATCTCATTCAAGATGCAATTCTTAAATACATTAACAAATTCTATTATAATTTTTATTCTTTTTTAGGTTAAATTTCTTCAAAATGTTATTTTTCATTGTTTTCCACCATATAAAAAAAGATTTCCAACTTTTCTAATTCTACATATGTTCAAATAATTAAATAACCAGATTGTGATGTCATTGCTTTGTAGTCTTCTGATTGGTTGATTCATACCGACTGACCTGTGGATGTACTTTGAGGCAACAGCTCAGACAAACAGCTTCCTTGTGTGACATCATGGAAAGCAGCCAATCTGCACTGCAGCTGAAGATGCTTAATGAAAAGCCTCAGGAAGAGGCTATTAGTCCAAATGTAAGAAATAAAATTAATCACAGATTAAAAATGGACTCAGGGAGGAAGACAAAAAAAACTTGGCTTTGATGTTTGAAGCTGGTAATAGAAATCAGATTAAACTGCAATGTGTAGCAAATTTTAAAATGACACACTTATAGCTTAGAGCATTGAATGTTGTATTTAAAGCTCTAAATCAGTACAAACTACCCTATTCAACAAGATTACCTGTGCAAAAAACATTCCAGGTTTTTCTGCAAGGTACTTTAAATCTCTGAAAACCTTTAAATATCAGATTTAATTTAGAAATTGATGAATACTGATACTGAGACTGGCGATTTCCCTCATTAAACATTAAATTTCCCTCATTTGGTTTGGCTAAAATGCAGCTGTAAGCAGTGTATTTAAGTTAATTTGCATATTCTGGGTCAGATTTGTTAGATTAATTCAGAGTTAATGGAGACTTGGCGATAAAAGGCCTTTATATGATGAACACGTGTTGAAACGGGCCAGCATCAGGTCTCATTTAGTTCTCGCCTGATATTCAGATCAGCCTAACTGCATCTGGTCTTATTTAGGTCTGGAGTGTTCAAATTTAAGACCTGAATTAAACAGAATTAGTACAACTTAACGTTTTAGATGCCTGTCTCTGCAGGCATCTAAAACGCCTAATAGTTTTAGATTTAATGTTTTCTTCTCCGTGTCTGCCATCCGAGATGTGGAGGAGAGCAAGAAAATGCAGAGAACAAAACCTGCATGCTGTCTGTGCAGAGCCGGCCCGGTTCTGAATCTGCTCCTTTCTACAAGAAACAGATGCCAGATCCAAGTCACTTAATATTTTATTAGCAGATACAGTAATCTTCAACCTTTATCCTCCTTTTGTTCTAAATCTGGTTTTAAGTTGATTTCTTTGTGTTTAATAGTTAGATGTCTGACATCTAATACAGTTTAATGGAAGAAAATATCAGTTTTAATCCTCAAAACCAGAGCAAAAGAGAAACTGTGGACATGCTGCAGAAAAAGCAAAAACTTTCAGAGTATCTAATATTTTATCTGAGACACTGGAGGCTGATAGAAACCTGAGAGCAATCAGTCCCAGTGACAGGTGTGAGAAGAAATTACTTTCTGGAGGAGCAAAGAGTCACGTGATTTACAGTTTTGAGAAAAACGTCAGAATTCTCAAAAAACACTATTTCAGAAAAACTTATACATTTTGAAATCTGAGAAAAAAGTTGTAAGATGAATGTTCACAGAAACGCTGTGAGCAGCCTGAATTCATATTCAGTTTGTAAGGAAAAGATTTGTTGGTTGTGAAGCAGGTCTCCTCTTTGCAGGTGAATTTTGAGTATTTTTTCTCCAGATTACAGATTTCAAACATGTTATTCTGAGATTAATCTGCTATAAAACAGTAATTAGTAGATATTAGCCATCAGTGATCATTTAAAGAAGGTTTAATCCCAGATTAATGATGGGAGTTAAACAGTAGAACGGCTCCATCAGTGTGTGAGTTGAGTCCTGCAGTGTCCGGTCTCCTGGTGGTCAGCTGCCCTCCTTCAGCCCACTAGGGGCTGTTGCTTTTGGACCAGATGGTACCTCCCCCACCCCCCACCCCCACCCCCCACCCCTGTGTGCTGCAGGAACCTTCCAGCAGTTCTCTATGTTCAAGCTGGAGATGTTTAGGCTTCAAAATGTGCCAGGAAGGAGTTTAGCTTGGCTCTTCTGTTGGCATCATCTGTTACGTCCAAAGAAACCTGAGTTTGCACAGATCAACCTCCAGGATTGTTGTTTTTTTTTTTACTGCAAACACAAAACCGCTTCACGCCGAAGAGTTCTGGTCAATACATTCATTCATGCTGATAGCTGCTAAGATGTTACCTAATCCTCTGGGCTGCCGGGGGATTCTGGTTCTGGCCAGCCCAAACACGGATCAGCAGCTGATCCACCTGTATATATATCACTAAATATTGTGGAGCTCCTGTGGAGCCAAGCAGAGTCTGTTATAACAGGTAGCAGATTTTCAGCAGAGCTAAGAAACGTTTCCACGTTAAACTAAACGACTTCAAAACCAGTTTTCTTTACCGTCAAACAATAAATTACAAACCAGACGTTTCCTGTTTTGTGTTGTGATATGTTGTTTTTTCTAAAGTTTCAAGTATAATAATTAGTTTATGATATATTTTTCATTATTCAATTTAATTGTCATAATTCATTAGTCGGTGGATCGGATCAGTTTGTTTTTCCACCTTTTGGTTCACTGGTTTAAGTGCATGGTGGAAGTTTAGAGTTTCTTCATTTTTTATTATTATGAATATTAATGATGATAATAATAGTCTAGTATTTTCAGACAGTACCTGGTAGAGAATTTATGTCATTTGGTGAATTAAATTCTTTCTTTATTAATAATTTACTAAATTAACATAACAATCATAATTAATTAAGCCAAACATTGTCAATTGTTGTTTCACTGCAAACCTCAACTTTGGATTTGCCTATTTTATTCTGCAGACATACATGTGAACCAACACAGGCAAATTTCCATGACTTCTTGCATAAAACATGAACGTTTATGGAACCGCAGAACACTAAAGGAAATTACAGGAGAGGAAGCCGAGTTGCTGACGGCTGCTCAGCGGACTGAACCGCTGCCAGGAGGGGAGACAGGAACATCTCAAGATGTGAAATGGAAAAAATGTTGTGTTTGCATCCATAAAGCGTGATTCACTGCCTGGAGCAGGGAAACAATAAACTACCAGCTTTCAGCATAAAATCTGACGTCCCGTCCGCCGTCTTAGACAGGACACCGGTTGCACACTGAAAGGAAAATGCTGGTATTGTTACAGATGTGCCAGCAGACGTGAATAATATTAGTCTCAGTTATTACAACTGAAGCTGGAACGTCACAAACAAGTGATTCTGAAACCTCCCAGGACTTAAATTTCAAATTGGCTCAAGACGAACATCAAACCAGTAAATGCTCGCATGTGGTTTGCGTCCCTCTGGCATCCATTAACAGATCGTAGAACAGCCTGGTAAAATGTTGGTGGTTTTATTGTTTTAACATCTTTTTTCTAGTTTTGCTTATGCTTTTCACAGCAGCAGGAGACTTCTCAGACTTTTGAAATTTAACCTCACTGACTGTGAAACCGCTGATGGATTTACTTGTTTACCAGAACCGATTTTGCACCGCAGAGTTCGGTCTGCCGGTTGCAGAACGACATTCCTCCAGCAGCTCAGAACAAACAAACTTGAATAAGAATCTGAATCTTCAACCTTTCTGACCTTTTTTCACTGCACTGGGTTTGATGTTAGGCTCCACTTCAGGAAGTCAGTGACTGCTAGTTAAAAAGACTTGTAGGTTTTAGATTGAAATGCCTGCGGCTCAGAAAACTTTCAGGCGTGTCTGATGCACGACTCTAACCTGATTCAGGGCAGGCAGGACTGCAGGTTACAAAAACAAGGCAGGCGAGATTGTTTGTCTTTCATGAGACTGAATTACGTTGGTGAGGAAGAAACGACGATGACAGCCGATCGCCGGGAAACTTACAGGTGATGAGTTGAGCAGCTCTCTGGCAGACTGGACTTTGGAAGAGGATGAAAGTTTGATACTGGTACCAGTAGAGAGTCTGTGGTTGAAGTGTTGAGGCCTTTCAGGAAGGAAGGTGAAAGTTCATCCAACTCAGACAGGTTTGATGTAGTTCAGGTTAAAATCAGGAATGTTTTACTCCGCTGAAGGTTTTCAGGGATTCAGACATGTTGAACATTTACAGTTTTACTCTTTTTTTTTTTAATTTTCTGACTTTT
Organism: Xiphophorus maculatus; assembly: GCF_002775205.1. Taxonomy (NCBI): domain Eukaryota; kingdom Metazoa; phylum Chordata; class Actinopteri; order Cyprinodontiformes; family Poeciliidae; genus Xiphophorus; species Xiphophorus maculatus. The sequence continues at coordinate 3,762,796 of NC_036457.1, forward strand.
TGTCTATTTTTGTGTCATTTTCTGACACTTTTCCTTTAGACCACAGGTCATATCTGGCCCTCCAAAGTTTTTTATGTGGCTCTCTATACTCCAAAGCGACACATAAATATAGCCTTGAAGACAACAGCTGTGAATTTAAATATAATTTTAACAATAAAATTGCAGCAATTTTTGTCTTTATTCTGCCAAATTCTACCAATTATTTCCTTTCACGATCAAGAAATCCACATAAAATCAACAGATTCCCCATTTGTTTGCATTAAGTCATCATTGTGCGTTTGCTGCAAATTTTCCTCAAAAATGGATAAAGACATTACAAACTCCCACCTGCAGGTGGCAGTAATTCTTATTTCTACTAAACTGCTGCCTCAACTTTACTTGAATTGAAGTTGCAGTACATGGTCAATAATAGAAGGTGACAAAAGGTCACATTTTCATAAGCTAAAATATTGCAAAATTTCACAAAATCTTTCATTTTGACTGTAAAAAAGTCACAAATTCTTGCAGTGACTAATCAATGTGAAAAGATGTTAAATGTTATTTAATTTTAATATGAAATTGTTGAATACAGAGTCTGTTTATTAATATTTTAACAGTTTGTTAAGGGATTTTTATCAATACATTCTGGCACAACCGGCCTTTTAACACATTCACCCATGTTTGACACTCCGGCTTTAGACTGTCTTATCGTCTGATAATATCTGGGAGCCTCATTTGGTTTGTTAGAAAGTCCAAAAGAATCAGAGGCTTCAACAATTACCAGGATCAATGACTACCTGACAAACAGACTGAATGACTGCATGTCTAACCAGGTGATCAGCCAGCAGGAGCACCACAGGGTCCGTACTCGCACCATTCCTTTTTCACTCCATACAGTCCAACTCCCACCATCAGCAGAAATATGTTAACATCTAATAAAAGCCAAATGATCCCTGCTGAAGGGTCAGACATAAAAGTCTTCCTGATCTTTGCAAAAAAAAAAAGTTTTAAGGTTAGTTTGAAGTCGATGCAAAATGAAAACATGCTGAAGGATTGTCAAAGAAGCTGATAGACGAGCAGGAACCAGATTTGTTTGGGTGAACACATGGATTTCATCATTCAAAGAAGGGCGTGTTGAGCTTTGAGGAAAGGAAAAAGAAAGGGACCGTTTGAATTTTTTACTTTTGATATCCTTGTGTATTTAAAAAGAATCTTTTCAGTATGTTTAGTTTGATTCGGGCGCTGCTCTGGGCTGCTGCAGTCCCTAAAGCTCCAATCAAAGCAGGTCAGAATCTCCTGGTGGCCAGACATGCTGGTTTTTATGTGTTCACAACGTTTTCAGGAGAGACTTCAAGTCCAGTTTATAAGAGAAACCTTAGAGAATACTTAAAATGGCAGCGAATAAAAAGGCTACGCGTGTTTTTCTTCACAGGAATCTGTAAGTACTATTGTAATGAGGGAGAGTAGAAGTACACAGAATGCATCTGTTTTCATCTATGAATCATACAAGCGGAGCAAAAACAATGGCCAGGAAAATAGTTAACATCCATTTTAACTGGAAAAAAGTGGAAGTTTGAACATAAATCGTGTCAGAAACAGAAGAATCAAAAAGAATCGATTTGGTCCAATACTTTGAGTTTACATGAGAGAATAAATGGAAGAACTCAACTCCAAAATCTCATGTAAAGAAGCTGTGTCATATTATTTTTGACAGTTGTATTTAATAGCCTGACAGAATGCCAGACTGGTCAAAAAACACCTCAAATTGTGGGGTTGAGACCTCTGAGTTGCTTGTTTAACTTTCCATGAATAAACCAATGTGCCCACAGGCAGGAAATTGAATGAGGGCGCGCTCTGTGTGCTTTTGGATACACGATGACCGTGGCTAAACGGCGTAACATCGCCTTTCAGCGCCGCCTCCAACCTGTCAGCGCTCAGACGGTTCTGACCTGGAGACGCTCAGATCTTCTAGACCATCTCCAGTCATTGGGATCTCCTGAGCTGTCTGCTGACAAATCTGAAAGAAATGAATTTTCCAAGCTCAAACTGAGCACTGCGGTTCCAACTCCGGTTTTTAATCAGTCAGGAAGTTTATCTGTGAAATCAACCCCAGACGGTTCTCTCACCGGCAGCGTTTACAAATTCGCTGCAGTTTGCGTCGCTAATTCCTGGAATGTTTTTTTGTTTCTTTCCGAAACAAGCACATTTATACTAATATTTTATGCTTCATCAAATCAAAATAGACTAAATGGAAACGGTATTCTTGAGTAAACTCCAGGTTCTGGTTCATTAAACAAACTCCAACTGGTGAAAACATTAAACAGACATCTTGTTAGCTGGACGTTGTGCTCTTTCTTTCTCATCTGCTGGCTTGTGATTGATAGATGAATCTCTGGCTGCTGCTACTGCAGTTGGGCCAGAGCAAACCCAAATGAGTAGTTTTCTACTTTGGTTGAATTTAGTTTGGCTAATTATCATGCTGGTAGCATAACTTATGGATCTGATTAGTACTTTATGCTTATTGCAACTAACTATAGATAGAGGTGCTCCCTCTGAAACTGCCTATTTTAACACATTCTATTGTACCAAAGAATTTCAGATTCTCCAGCTGCTTTTCTTTCGAATGTTTCAGATATGGTCTAAAAACTCCATGAATGGTTGCGTCCACACAGCGCCGAGGACTTTACATTGAGAAATATTGTTGTGTTTCAGTTTCACAAAGACTTTGTTCTTCTCCTAAAGATAGTTGAATGAATCAATGCTGTTTTCCAAGATGTCCTGAAAGCTTAAACTCTTACTGGCGGTGAGACGCCGCAGAATGTTACTAAAAATAAAACAAACCCAAAGCGCTAAAATTAGCCAAGGTATCTCAGAAGTTTTTGTGCATCAGTTAACAAAATAACAGCTTCCATGAACAACAACCTCAAATATTTCATTCTCCAGGACAGAGCAGCATGAAGACTAGCCCGTTTATAGAGAGGAGAGGTTATTTTGCTCACGTGTAAGTCGTGTAAAACCCTCTATAGACGCCCAAACATTCCCGTGTGTGCTGTAAGCTACATCAAAGCCTATCTGCGGTCTCTCTCTGCTTTATGGGTCCTGAGTGCTGGTTTTAACATGCCCTGGTGTGCATGTTGTTATGTGCCAGCGAGTGTTCAGGTGTAGGCACTGAGTTGCAGTGCATTATTTCTGTTCCTGCTGTGGCCTTTATGCAGTTTACTGGTGTGAGGCCTGCTATAAGGGTTAGAAACCAACAGCTACAGGAAGAGTTTGTCAGCCAGGAGCCAAGGTCTTATTGCAGAGTAGTTTGTGGACTACTTTCTGCAATCTTGTGTCTATCAAGTTGACTAATTTTTTACTTTCTTGAACTGAAAGCAAAGCAAAATTTTTATTCTACGTTGTGTTTTTTCAAGCTGCCTGTAATCCAAGCGTAATTCATAGCCTTGTAAAAAATATTCATGGTCCTTGAAGATTTTCACAGTTATTCTAATTAATCACAAACAAAATGTTCCAGACAAAGAAAAAAGAAGCTGATCTGTGTGTGGTTGGGTGAAAAATTCGGCTATTTATCGTTGAGCACAAACGAAAGATTTCAAAGAAAGCAGAAACTCCCATCACACAAACCATCGCTCTTCTCTCTGATCATTTGCCGTCTTTAAAATCTGGCACATGTTGCGCAATTTCAAAATATGATACTGGAACTGGACCGTGTGGCTTGACTTTCCTTCCAGGACTGTCCAGTATTAACGCCGTCCATCATCCCATGACCAACTGCCGTGTTCCTGCTGAGGAGAAGCTTTTCCACAGCATGAGGCCCGTATGGGAACGGCGTGTCCAGCATGTTGGTCTTCCATCACACTGAGATTTTGCAAGTGGGACAAAAAGTCTTTTAAATGCTGGAATACGATTTTTTTGTTTTTGTTTTTGTTTGCATTACTAATTAATTGTAACTTCTATCAGACTTCTGTGTGAACGGTTTGTGGACCTAAAGTGACCTGCATGTGCAGAAGAAGAACATCACACAGCAGCGCGTTGTTTACAGAACTACTAATGGACGCCAGTGTCCATTTATTGATCAGTTTTGAAGTTGTTGAGCAAGGAGAACTGACGGTATTATGAAAGCCAATTTCTGCTGTTTTTCTTTTGATTACCTTCATCCAAAGTGTTAGCACTGCTTTCTTCATCTTCTTCTGGTGCTGAATTATGACTCGTGTCTCATGTCAGTGATGTAAAAGTCAGATTAAATGGAACTTGACAGTTCAGACTGCCCACACTGTGAAAACTAGTAGATATTTATTTAATTTAGCACCAAATATTGGAAGTGGCACAAATCAAATATTTTTTTAGGGCGAATTGATCTGAACTGGGCCGTTCAGACGCCATGCACACATCAGGTGTGAGTCGCATTTTCCTGTTGTGTGAACCCAGCTTTTGACCAGAGTATGTTCTTCTGATTGTTAATTTTTTTAAGATTATGTGTCCATAATGAAAGATCGACAAGAAAAACAGTACAAGAGAAAAAGAAGATATTAAGGAAACGCCCAAGAACTGGACTTTAAACCCCCCACAGCTGCATGAAGGACTGCAGCCTCCACATGAGTTGCTCCGGGATTTTTAAACTAGATTTTTCACAGCAGTGGTGTGATGCAGACCTCATGTTGTTTCATTTGTGTCACCTCTCTCATCCTGGCAGTAACTGCACTGGCATTAAGATCGTCTCTAAAAACAAAATCTAAATGTTTTAGCTAAAAGATTGCTCATTTTGAGCTGATAGTTCACATGTCGTTAATCACTTTCTTTCCTCTGTGTTTCCCAGCATCTGACATGAGCCCTGTGGCGGAGGAGGGCCCCCTCGCGCAGCTCGCTCACACAGCCCACCGGCGAGAAAAGCGCTGCTCCTGCGAGAACCAGAAAGACAAGGAGTGTATTTTTTTCTGTCACATCGGCATCGTCTGGGTCAATACCCCGAGGTGAGCAAACGGGAGATCAACATTAAACATTTTAGGAGTTTGTTATTGTGGTAATGGCTGAGCTGGAGTGCTGGGCTGATGATGAAGAATAGCAGAGATAAGACACAACCTGCAGTAGCTGCTGGATGGGAGGATATGCAAACAGCAGCTGCAGTCCAAAACGAAGACAAACTGTCTCTGTGGTCCCGGTTCTCAGCCTGTAAGGTCATTAAATTACAGATGGGAAGAAACAGCATCTTTAACTACAACAAATATTAAGTTTCTTCAGAAAACTGTTGGACCCAAACGGTCTGAAATTAATTCTACAACCTCTAATTAAAAGACAACAATCTAATAATATTTTCCAAGATCAGTGATAAATGAAGAACAACTACTGCAGTAAAGTTCAAGCCTCTTTAATTAAAAATACAATTATTCTTTACATGCTTGAGATTACCAGATTAATTTAGCTAAAGTTAAACATTTTATAAACAGAGTACCAGCTTTCCAAAGTGAAGCTTCTCCTGCTATAAATCTGCCCAGCTGGGAAGATGAATGTCAAAGACGTCATGGTTTTCCCCAGAAAATATATTTCTAATGAGGACCAACATGAAACTCACACCAGATGTCCAGGGAAACCAACCGTATCCACATGTACAAAACATATAAATCCATGAATTATCTTATGGGTGATAAAGTGGAATCAGGCAGTAATGAAGACGCTTCCTAAGAACTGTTTTCTGTAAAGTATGGAACAAATTATCTAATTTGTTGCTCAGCTATAATTTTGGACACAAACTGTCTTCCATAAACTCTGATCTTTATTCCTTTTCATAAATTTACAGTTGGATTGAAATCATTTGTCTGACTTGTTAATCCTTTTGTTGAGAATGTTTTACATTTCTCTATTCATCCTTCGTTTAGTCGCATGATGTTCCCACGTCCTAACTTCTCTACTGGTAAACATGGCGCATGCATCTTTAGGCATCTAAAGAGTTAATGTTTGGTCTCACTGGACCATAACACACCCAGTTCTTTAATGGGTTGTCCAAATGTTCTGGAACAAACCTTACACCAGATTCAACATGCTTTTCCTTCAGCAGTGGAGTCTTGTGCAGTGAGTGGGCATAATTTTACGTTTTATTTGAAACAGTACATTTGCTAATTTAATATGCATGTTCATTTAAGTTAGAAGACATAAATAAACTGCAGTTGAGAATTCATGGAGAACTCGACAGAGCAACAGTCATACAACGTTTTATAAAATGTGTGACATGGAACAAAACACAACGACACAACGAATGTCCAAAATGTGCATTTGTGCTTTAAAAACAGCAAACTATTTACAATATACAAAAATAAAAATTGTTCAAACAACAAAGATGTGAAAGTATCAGCACCGATGTAATTTAAAATGAGTAAAACTGTGAAAATAACTGCAGAAACCAGCGGTGATGGTTCTAGAGTCCAACAGCTGCTGGGAGGAAGAACCTGTGATTACGCTCATTTTTGCACATAGGATGCAGAAATTTGTCATTGAAGAATCTCTAGAGTTTAGCAACAGATTCATTCAGACATTGTGAAACTAGCACCAATGTTCTGCAGCGGTAAGGTTGCAAAGATCTTACCCATCATGCTCCTGGGGTGATTCCTTGGTAGTAAATTAGGTTTTATAGGCCACCAGTTCGGTTTAAACTAACTGGTGTTAATTCCTGCTGATAGTGACTTGATTTCTGTCTAAATACTTTTTTATTTTAGCTATTTTCTTGGCTTTCGACCTTTGGCTTACAGAAGCCATCATGTTGAGATATTATGAGAATATTGATTTTAATCAAGACACATTTTGCAATATTTTATATCTGCTCCATCATCTTAAGGACTCCTGTGTGGAGTATTAAAAATAGTAAAGTAGCGGGTCCTCAACCAGATAGTTTAGGCGCCATGCCGACTGCCTGATAATAACTTCTGGTCCCAGAACCAGTGGTGCCTACAGTCCTAGACTGTTTTAGATAACGTTGACCCTAAAAAGTTGCTGAAGTGAATGTAGCTATTTACAACGTAGCTCCTTCCCCATAAAGTTCAAACTTTGCCTGTGAACGTTTTAATGACACCAGAGGAATACATGTTTAAGTTAGACTAGAGACCTGACTCCAGTTTAAAAGTAAAGAAGAAGCCAAAATGCCACTGAAACATTGTTAGGACCACATGCATGTCTTTTAATTTGCCTGGTTTTAAATAAGAGGAAACACATCTCCATTCACAATCACCTCCAACTAACTGGATTTTAGTTGAGTATGCACAAGCAATGACTGAGCAGTTAGCTGTGGTGGAGGTAATAAGAAAGCACATCTTTCCTAAAGAAGGGTAATTTCTGGAGTGTTTCCTCTGGTTTCCTAAATAGCCGGCTTGAAACTTTTAACAACAGAATGAAGAAACCTCAAGAGTTTAAGGCTATTATAGTCAGATGCTCCTTTACCCACAATCAGTTAACCCCTCCTAGGCTGCTCCCATTTAGAAATCGCTTACCAGTGCAGTTGGAAATGTTCCTCAGAAATGACTTAAACTTGTAAAACTTTAGCTAAACATTAATATCTGACCAGTAAAACCAATGAGGAAAGTGTTCTTTATAGACTGATAAAAATGTGCCTGATTTCTGAAACTCTCCTTGTGTTTCCCATCAGTTCAAGTAACAGCTAAAGCTCTTTTTTTTGTCATTTCCCCATAAATTTGCAGATGTTTTGAGGCTGAATTAAAGGTCTTTACAGTCAGACTCAAAATTAATTAAGTTGAGGTCAAGTAAAAAAAAAAGGGTTTCACCAAAATAGCTTCCAGAGAGGATCCCAAACTGTCTCAGATTGTTGGTTTGGTCTAAACATAGCAGTGTGGTTACAGGAGATCTTCCTGCCTTCTCCATAAAAAGCTCTTAAACAGCAGAAGCGGTGCCCACCATCACTAACTGCCACTAAACGCTGCGGTCTCTTTCGTCTTAAATCATTCTCTTAAAAACATTCGTCTCTTCAGTAAGCCAACTTTTCAGCTTGAGAAATGAAAACACCTAATCTAATTACCAGCATTCCAAGAATTACACTGATGGTTGGTGAAATGTTCAAATCTATCATTTCTAATTGACTTAATATGTGATTGGCAGCAAAAACACAAGCAATTTTTTTTTGTATAATTGGATATTCAGGCAAATATTCAATTGACAAATATTAGTAATGAACTCAAAAAATTAATCCTTTCTGAAAAAGAGACAAGAAGAAACCAGGTGTTGAAAGAAAACCATCAGAGATCCTGTTTGTCCAAACAGCTGGAAGATGATGGTCAGAGGAAACTGGAAGTAAATTATTTGGTATTTAAAGGAACAAATGCCAATATTGCAAATCCCTTTAATAAAGAAAATCCAATAAAATAGTTTTAATACAACAAAATGTGGCCCTGTATTCAATTTAACGTAACATAGAGTAGAACAGATTCACTAATGGCTTCATACAAGGAAATGCAAGATAATTTGAATTTATGGTATAAAACTCAAAGTGTTTAAATGAAATTTCAGATTTGTCTGCTGTTAGGGACTTGGAATGGAAATCTGTTTAAATTTTCAAGACTTTTCCATTCTACAATTTAAATTATTTGTGGCAATACTTTTTTCTTCACAAAATTCTACGGTTAATATTTCATTTCTAGATTCTGATTTTCACTGTAACCGCCTGGAAAACCTTAACGCTCCCAATTCCCAACATTCCCAATTAGCAGCTATCTCTGCTGGGAGTCTTCTTTGTTTTGTTTTGGTGTCACTTTGTGACGTTGCACTGCAAAATGTTGCACTGTGCACTTAGTTTTACACATAAACATTCTGTCAATCAATCATGATAAAAATAAAAATAATCTGAAAAATACCAATTAAGAAATTATACAAGCATTTGTTGTATCATTTTCTCAGTAAATCCTATTTATTGAATTAGATTATTATTTAAAAATAAATAATAATCTAAAGTCTAATTTACATCAAAATTAACAGATCAGTAAAACTATCTGACTTTTATCTGAGAGCCTTGAAGAGCCTGGAAAATAAATCGTTTTTTATTACATTGTTAAAACCACAAACATCAAGTGAATCATTTGGGAGGAAAACAACAGTCCTATAAAAGTAAATGTTGCTTAAAGTCAGAGATTCACCCTAAGAAATGTCCAAATAAGTAGTGAAATAAACGAGGAGTTTGGGTTTTCGATAGCTGCCTTTAGGCGTCCAGCGCAGCTGCAGTCCAGGTGAAAGACGGAACGGAGGGATGGAGGAACGGAGAAACGGAGGGATGGAGGAACGGAGGGATGGAGGAACGGAGGGACAGAGGAACGGAGGAACGGAGAAACAGAGGGATGGAGGAACAGAGGGATGGAGGGACGGAGGAACGGAGAAACGGAGGGATGGAGGGATGGAGGAACGGAGGGACGGAGAAACGGAGGGATGGAGGAACAGAGGGATGGAGGGATGGAGGGACGGAGAAACGGAGGGACGGAGGGACGGAGGGATGGAGGAACGGAGGGACGGAGAAACGGAGGGATGGAGGAACGGAGGGATGGAGGGACGGAGGGATGGAGGAACAGAGAGTGAAACTCAATCTAAGTTTTCTCCACATCTGGACACGTTGGATTTACAAGGACACACCATGAAGCAGTTTATCTGGCAGCCACCGCCGTAAACATCATCCAAACGTTGACTGTCTAATACGGTTTAAATACTCTTACCCTCGGTTTCCATGGTAACACCGATGTTTGGGCAGATTTTTGTACTTGTGTCAGGAGCTGTCAGCACATATTTTCAGGTAATAAAAAAAGATGTTATCTATTAAAGCTGGGAGCTGGTGCGTTTGGTCTTAGTAAATCGATGTACTCAGCATGAACCTTCTTCTTTTGGGGCTTTTAAAGACTTATTTCTTTTCCAGGAGGGAACAATTTTACAACACTCAACTGCAGCCATTTTAAAATACAGAAAATGGAGGCAAACGTCGGAACGCATTGAAGATTTCCTCTGATTTATGAAGAGGGGAAAATCTTCATGCAGGCAGTTAAATATTTCAAGTTTTTGTGCCACCAACAGTTAAGTAGAGTAAACACAACATGCAGTTTCCAAATTATTCTATTTTTTTAAAGGAAAAGTTATCAAAACCAACCACTGTTAACCCAAAAGTCTGCATCACTTAAAAAAATCATGATGATAATCCCCAAAGGAACATCAGAACTGCTGTCACACGGCAGAGGCAGTATAGTGATCTGGGAATGCTTTTCTGCTTAAAGGAGAATCAGATCCACGTCTGAATGATTCAGAAAAACAACTAAATAAAGTTCTGCAGTGGCCTAGTCAAAGTATGGACTTAAATCTGAATGAGATGCGAATGGAATAAATTGTTGCTAATCCTAATCCATGAATTTTCAAATGTCATCATTCGTTACCTTATTATCACTTGTTGATCTGAAACAGTTAAGTGGGGCAACAGAGGAAAACAGAAAGACATCTGGAAGGACGCAAATAATTTATTCAAGTCTGAGTGTAAAATGATGTTAAATCCATAACAGATTCAAACGTGTGCAGCCAGCTTTCTATCAAAAGTCCGGAGAAATATGAAGGTCCGTTATGAACGAATGTAAACGTATGGCTGCAGCTGTGGTCAGACTCCAACAACACCAGCTACAGGTCCGATTCTTTTAAAGCCAGAAGGCTGCAAAGGTCACATCAGACAGTCCAGTAGATGCCACTCATCTGTGTGAAGGCAGAGGAAATGTTGGCACCGATTTCTGGGCTGTTTGATGTTTTCTGGCAACAATAACAGGGAAGAAACATCGAGTATCTGCCACTATGCAGCCGTTACTCATTGAGCTGCAGTTCAGCAGTTCAGCAGTTCAGGTCACCCAGATTTATTCCTCCCTGCAGCCCAAGAAAGGAGTCCTCTGACACTCAGGAGGGATGGAAGGTGGAGGCAACAGCAGGGAGGTCAACAAGCCGCTGAGAGGAAAATAAATGATATTGTAGAAATGAGGCAACTGAGGAGGAGGAGGAGATGAAAGGGGTTATATGTTATCTCCAGCTGTGGGGGGGAAATGAGATCCAGATGTGCTGCCGATAACAGAGTCGTTCAACTCTTATACGTCTAAATTTGGTTCAAAAATGTTCCATTTGGAAGCAATTCTGGTTTTATTTGCTGTTACACCTTTATTTAAAGCTGAAGCGCTGAGCTGCAGACAGTTCCCGCTGCGGTCGCATTAATGCAGCCGATGGTCCGGCTTTAACCTGCAGCCACTCCGGCACCACGAACATCCAGCTACCGCGGCTCCAGAAACAGATCACAGGAGCCATGTTTGTGGTTTGTATTAAACTTTGGCTCACAGAAGGATAATTGCAGCTTTTTGATGGATTTCTGGGAAATCCTTTCCAAACCTTCCAGTTTGTAATCGTGAGCTCGAGTTTATTTTGAGTTCAGGTTTATCTGTCATGAGCAGTAAATACTGAATTTATTGAAGCCCTTTACTCTGAAAAAACAATGTCACAAATATGCAAATTAAAGAAATATAGCCTTATGGTGTAAAACAGTCAGATTATTAAAGACTCGTCAAATATCCGCATTCATAAATCTGACTGTAGAAACAAACTCAGAGGTTCCTTCACCAAAAACAAAATGAATGTTAAACTTTATCAGGCTTTCTGAAATTAAAAAATGGAGGTTTTAGGAAGTGAATGAATGAATCCCAAGACTGCTGTGAACTAGAAATCTATATTCATGCATATTTTTTAATTTGAATGCAAACATCTATCAAAATATAAATGTTTTATAAAATTAACCTTCTTTGATGAGAGGCACATCAAATATATTCAAAAGAGAATTGGAAATTGGCACTAAATATTTAGTTCCATATTAACTATTTGGTTTCAAACTAAATACTTGACTGTAAAATAAATATTTAGTTAGCAAGCTAAATATTTAACTGGCTGTGTAGAATCAAACTGATCCTCCAGTTTCAAGCAGCTAATTTTTTGAAATTGAAGCCATTTTATCAGAACTATTCCAGTATTTTAAAATAAATGTCTGAATCTTTTGTCTTCCAGCCAGGTGGTGCCGTACGGATTCGGGTCGGTGCGCCTCCGGAGGGAGCTGCAGCGCTGCTTCTGCACTGACTCACAGGACACTGAGTGTTTCAGCTTCTGCTCTGAGCACATACAAACACTGTGAGTGAACACACACACACACACACACACACACGCACACATGCATGTTGACTTAAACATGGACTGCACATGAAAACAGAGACCAGAAGCTCCAGGGCCTGATGGGGGATTTTACCGCCTCCATCTTCCTGTTCTGGTTCTCATCCAACACTTTCATGAGATTTCCTCCTGCAACTCAGCAAACAAATAACCATACAGGCACAAATGGACACAGGTGCAATCACTGTACTACATTATATATTTGCAAATTTGGTTCCTTGCATTATTGTAAATATTATTGCCGATATGGTTTACTCCCATTTATATCTGAATTTCACTTAAAAACAGTGACATTAAAGCCTGTTTCACTTTTTTCCAAGTAATTTTAAAATGTCTTATTTAATACCTAAAATGTTCAATGCACTGGATCAATCAATTAAGTTTATTTGTGTACCATATTTCAGCAGTTCAAACTGCTTTACATCATAAAAACACAAAAATAAAGTCATGAAATAACATTCAGTCACCAATTGAGAAACTTGTAGCAAATGTTACATTTTGTCGAGTACAATCATCAAAATCATTAATAGTTTCTTTATTAAAAAACAATTTTCAGATTTATACAATTCTATGTTATCTGTGAAAACACCAATAAGAGAATTGTTTAAATTTATTGGCTTCATAACAACCCTACATTTAAATAGACATGAAAACTACGTTTTTATTTTGCTGACCAAGAAAAATAAAGAAAATGGTTTTTGCCTGCAGGGAGGAGGACGCTGTTGTGAAGAGGAAGACTGAGAAGATGAAGAGCTACAGAACTGCATTGTGGGAAAAAAGAAACCGGCACGCTCTCAAACACCAGACCTGAGACGGAGGCGCTTCACCGCTAACACCAGCTCTTCAGAACGGAAGTCCTTCAAGTATCTAAAGCAACTCATATTGGACCCTTCAGTACGTGGCGGCGGTCCGGTCGTGTACAGTGACATTTTTTGTTAATGTGATGATGATGATGATGTTTGAACCAGAGCTTTGAACACTGACAGGCTTTGGCTCACAAAATGTATGAATATGTGACCTTTGTGTCGACTCCAATCCGGCTTTTAACTGTTAGAAACAGCCGATCCGTGGAAAACCTCAAACCTGAGCATCCAGGGAGTTTCCACAATAAAAAGTCCACAACTTTTTATGTTTTGTCACATTACAACCATAAACTTCATTATATGTTTTGGTTATTTTATGTGACAGGGCCGTTCACCTAAACAGACTGAGCCTAGAGGGTCACGGTATCTCTAGAGGAGCTGCAGAGATCCACAGCTCAGGTTTCAGTGCAAATGTTAGCTGCACACGACAGATCTGGAAAAGAGTAGAAAAATGTTGAAAGAAAACTGTAAAAATCTCTTCTGGAGTTTATAAAAAAACAGCAAATATATACAGTAAGTCTCAATAGAGCTCCAGTTAGCCACTATAACTGCTGAGTTAGAATGGTCTAGTTAAAGTACAATTGAAAATCTGTGACAAAACTTTAAAGTGTGAACATCTATTAAATGTTGTTTAACTCAAGCTATTTTTCTGGGATGATTTGTTCGGGTTTAGGAGACTGAATTCATCCATGCCATACTTTTAGATTTTTATTCTTAAATAATTTTCCTAACTTCACAGTTATGCACGACTTGATGTTGATCCCAATGAAATTCATTTTAGTTTGCAGTTGTTATGTCACAAAATGTAAGAATGTTTGAAGGGCGAAAACACTTTTTAATCTTACTCCAGCGTGTATGGAGCAGTAAAAGGGACAAAAATCAGACAAATGGAAAATCTGTGTCTTCAGTGACACAAGATAAGAGTGAACAAGTGAAATTCCAATACCTGCTTTCACCTAGTATGTAATTATCCCTGTAGCATTTGCACCTTTTTCCATCTGATTTCTTCCTTCCACTAAACTTTCTCGGATACAATGCTCTGTGAACAAAAAGCTTCTTGCTTGGTGTTGCAGATGTTGAAATTAAATCTGGCAGCTCACCAAGAAGAGGTTATTTGTCTTAACAGCAGCACTTCATGATCCAGGAGAACATTGTGTCCTGTTCAATTTTTTAACAGAAAAATGGCTCTGAATAGTGATTTTTATTTTTAATTGTATGTCTGACTTTTGTGTCTATTACTCCAACATACCACAATCATCAACAGGGGAAAAAAAGCTTTTAGGGTCAAAAGTGAAACCGAGTGGAAACAAATGGAATTCAGTATTATATTTTTTTGCAGTTTTTTTTAAGCTTTTCTTTGGATTTTGGCTTTTTCTCAATTTCAGACGAGTCTTTGTTACTAGCTACTCTTCTGAAAACAATTTTCCTCTCAAACGTGGTTTGCGGTGTTTGACTCTAAGATGTGAATGAAGCTCCTTCATGCTGGGCTCAACAGCTCTGCTCTGAATCTCCATTTTAACATTCAGAAAAGCTGCTTACATTTCAGCTTCAGCCTGACAAGGGATTATAAATTACAGATAAACTCGCTTGTTCAAAGACTAATTGTACGATAATCGGGACTGTGAGGATTTCACCTGCTGTCAGAGTTTCAAACTCATCGTGTGAATATGAATAATAATAATAATGATAATAATATATCTGTCTGTAAAGAAATGTTTTTGCTGCTTCGCATAATGTTTTGTGTATTTTTTCCATGAATGCATGCATCAAAGCAGCAGTAACAGCTGTTTGCTGTTTCTCTGTGTTTATATCTGCACCTTTGCTTCTTCCTCCGACATGTTAAAGTATCCGTGAAGAATAATGCACACAGATGGTAGAGTGTAAAATAAAGTATTTATTTCATGTCTAACCCCAGAATCCTCTCCATCTCTTCATTGTGGTGAAATGTTGTCACTTAAAGAACCAGAACAGTCATTACAAATATGTTCAAATCTTTTGGTTTTCTCTGAAAATGATACATGTGAGAAATTCAAAACCTGTTAACCCATTTTCAGGACGTCGTTAAGGACTTCAGAAAACATGTTAAAGCTGTGGCGTCCTAAATTCAGTCCTGAAGACTTGGTGTACTGCTAACTGAAAAGTTAGTTAACATTAAAACACTACAACAACATGCTATTTGGCAGTAGCTAAAGCGCTACGTTTAACCATGTTGATGCCCACCATGATTGCTTTATTTCAACAGACTCATCGTCCATATGGACATAAAACCAGAACAAAGACATGATACACAACAACACATAAAAAACTGAAACTGATGGTACAGACTGAGAAACCTCAGAGACTCAGAATGGTCTTTATCTGCTTGCCCTTAGCAGTGCAGCTTGACTCTACATGGGTTTTCCATAATAATTGAGTACCAGTTATAGTGGTACAAAAAGTGCAACATGATTTATACGAAACACAAACACATGGAAGTTTTGTTAAGCTTTATTTTTGGTCTGCCATTTTCCTGAGAAACTCCAAATACCCACAGTTGCTGTTGTGGATTTTTATAAATGACTGCGTCAAAAAACTTGCTCTTTTGACGCAATCAGTCACCTCACTTCCTATCCAATCATTATCTGGCAACCTTTTGACCTGGAGTTTTCTGCCTGACTCAGCATGCTTGGAAATCCAGAGTAGTAGGTCCTAAAATAAGAGCCTGGTGCCACATAACTGTTGCCAGTGGAAAAGCCTCTTAACCACATGTAGTCAAGTAGGCGCTAGTCAAAGAGGGGCATTGGTTTCTAACAACCAGTAGTTGGATCCAGGTCCAATTTTGCATGCCAGGTTCCCAGCTTTATGAAGTGGGACCAGGAAGTAAGAAAAAATCTCTGCCAGAGAAACAAAAAACAACATTTTAGTGATTCTTTTAAATTTGTCAAATTCTTAGATACATCTACAAACAATAAGTTTCCTGCCACTTTAACTGGCTCAAAGCAGATATATCTGCACCCTGACTTAAAACGTGAATAGTTACAGAAATCTGATGCATACCATCTACATTCAGTCATTTCTTTCTGGCATGAAATTTCCTGAAGCAGTTAAGACCTAAGAAAATAACTGTCATCAAGTCTGTAAGTAGACTGTGCTCAGTTGTAATAATCCCTTCAAACAAAATGGCTGCTGGATTCATATTGTATAATTGTGTTGATAGATGGTGAATGAGCTTCCAGACGTGTGATGAGGCGGCTGTTTGGATCCATTCTAAGGCACGGCAGACTGTTTAATTATGGATCGGATTCATTCGCAGGGAAACTTCTGTCATCATCGGTGAAAATTGATGCAAATCGCCTCCATCAACATGCCAACACCTGGAAACAATGAAGC
The DNA here is from genome assembly GCF_002775205.1 of Xiphophorus maculatus. Classification (NCBI taxonomy): domain Eukaryota; kingdom Metazoa; phylum Chordata; class Actinopteri; order Cyprinodontiformes; family Poeciliidae; genus Xiphophorus; species Xiphophorus maculatus. Next base: position 3,779,214 of record NC_036457.1, read on the forward strand.
CGGGTCAGTTAGGAAAACAGAACAAGTGATGATGGAGATCTTTACTGCTGAAAACTGACGGAGTTTAGTTTAGGCATAATGCTGCCACCTGGTGGACAATCTGGATCACAACAGGAGGAACTGAATTAGTTTTCAAATGAAACGTGATTTGAGTTTGTGATCAGGCCTTTAATTTGCCAGATATTTTTTGATTTATTCTGAAGAGGTTTTAAAACAGCACACCTTCTCTTGAGCCAGGCAGTAATTATAAAACCGAACAATACGACAGATCTGATGTATCATTAGGAAGGACTGGAGTCACTAATGAAGCCGAAGCTGCCTGACATTTTAATTAGCACCACCTAGTGAACAATATGTAGAACTTCACCAGGATTTGTGGCACTAGTCAAACTAGTTTTGACATCAGAGATGTGTTTGGATTGTACTCTGAAGTTATGAGGATGTGATGAATTTAAATCCTCGCAGACTTGACGCTTCTTCTCTTCGGATAACTCTGACAGATGACGGTGGAAAGTTTCTTCAGATCGACCTAAAGGTGAGTTCAGCAGGTTGGAATCATCTTGATCTCTTAGACTGGATCAGAAAGGTTAATTTCAAACAGCTGTTAACTATTAAGGGGTAAGTTATGCCTACAAGCTATTTCAGTGTTAAAATCTCATGTAAAAAGCTAAATATTGATGTTTTCATCCTGTAAAATATATAACTATATGCTTTAGAACTTGAAAATGTGACTGAATACTCTGTATGTTGAGCATTTTTCTTAACATGTTATCCCAAAGTCTTAATGCTGCAAAAAATAAGCCAAATGCAATCTTATTTCTAACTTTAATTTTTCAGTAATTAATTAAAATTATTGTATTAAAGTCATAGTTCTGATATAAATGCTAAGAGGAAGTTCAGACATAAAGGACTGTGACGAGATGAATATAATTTACTGATAATCAGCAGAGATAAGAAAACCATTTGAAATGGTTTGACAGATTTATCAGGACATGGTGGGATTCATTTACATTCTACGCTTTTATTACCTGGATTGTTGAATAACCAGGAAACTTTATCATGATCAGTTTCATTAATAAATATGGAACAGAGATCAAACACAACTAAACTAAAAGATTTCAGGATCTGTCACCTGTTGAAAGATATTGCAGAAATATTTCATTTCATTCATATTTTTTCTTGATTTTCTTTTCAGTGCCTTAAATTGACAACAAGCCAAACCTGAACGGAAACAATTAAAAAATTAACTGGATGCACAAATTTTATTTATCTGAAGGCATGTAGTATTTAATTAAGCAGTGAAGTGACACCAGTTAAATGTTACATGGACAGAAAACCTTGTTTTATATTTTCTATACTATAAACTGTATCCACTGATACAGTTTTCTATTTTTGAAACTTAAATCACATCAGTTATATCTCTGCTTCACCAACATACAATAAGAAACGAAACATCTAAAACAGAATAAATGGAAAATAACCATACAAATAATAATGCTTAGAATTTGTCAATTTAAATATTTAACAAAATTATAAAAATCTAAGCAAATGCAGCAGAAAAAAATTATTCAAAAACAGAGAGCTAGAACAAGTGAACATATGACACTTTCTCTTTTATATTATTCATAAAGTACAAGTTAAGTGTGTAGGAGCCTCTGAACGTCATGTTTTCTGTTATACTGAAGGTCAGTGACATAAAATGGACTCTGCTGGACAAGAACTTCAAGCTGAAGCTCGATCCAAGAAACTGGTTGTGCGTAAATCATCAATAGATAAATATGCAGAATTTAAGAAGCAGAGGTTAGTTTAGATTTATGTGACTTTAGATGTTGTATTGATAAAAAACCTTAAAAGAAAAGATAGATTAAAAGAAAAGCCAAATTAGACTAAGGAAATATTTGGGAGATAATCCTGATGGATTAGTTTTATTTAAACAGCCAGAGATGTCTTGGAGCTGTGCAGAAATGTGTAAGATTTTAAACATTGTTAGTTTTCACTGTGTGGATTTCTTGGCAGTAAAACGAAACTGAGCTGAATTTATTGCTTAACTTGCGCCTTTAAAAACTACACACGAACACTTGAAGCTTTTCAAACATGATTTTTGTGGTACATTACCTTGCAATCTGTAATTCAGCAAGTTGTTGATCATTTGTAATACAAATTAGATTCTGGCATAAAATCTTGGTTTCCTGACCTGTGCAGAAATATCTGAACATCATCTGGTTTTCTGTTTTGCTAAAGTTCTCAGCAAGAACACAAAATAGATGCTGCTACACCAGTAAATCAAGCTGAAGCTGGATTCAAGAGTTTGCTCAAGCGTAAAATATGAATGGACAGAGACATTGACTAGAAACAAAGAGTAAGTTTCCTTTTACCCTATGCTCTCTTCATGTTTTACAATGAAAACAAGGGAAAGAAAATGTATCAATATATTTTCAAGTTTTTGAATTGTAACATGGGAACAGCTTGTCTATAGAAATCTGAAATCAAATAATTAATCTGTCATGAGACACTAGAGAAACATCAAACGACAAACTAAGAAAAAATCCTTGATACAAAGTGTAACCCTGCCTAAAGAAGAGACGCTGATCTAATTATCTGACAAATGCACAAAATAAAATTAGGTGCTGCACAATATTAGATAAAGATCACTGGATTAAATTCCCTGCCCTCATGAAGATGATGAAGTAGATCTGGAAATTGGAGTTTCAACCAGAGTTTTTTTTTTTATTATTTTCTCTATATTCCAATATTACTAATATTCCTTCCCCTCTGCCTGTGTGAACCTCAGCATCTGGTCTAAAATCAGCACAGAGGTGCGTGACAGTCCAGCCATTCCTTTCTGGTATCTGCCAATCCAGTTTCACCAGGAAACATTTCATAAGTTTCACTAGACACGAAATGTTTTAGTTACAAATGTTGGTCACAGACTGTAGGATGGAAAAACCCGACGTTCATCAGATTTTTTCTAATTAATTTTACATGACAGAAATTGCAACAAAGAGCATTAAAATCTGAAGCCTAGAAGTGATTCTATAATCTCAAACAAACAATTCCAGATGATTAAGAAGTAAAGTTATGATAAAACTGAAAAACAATGTTCAAAGCCCCGCCCAGACTCAGATTGGTAAATGCGTGACAGCGGGCTGACGCCTTTCCTTGTTTCTGTCTAGTCAACAGTAGCAGGAATGTTGTCCGAAAGGAGGAGTTTGCATAGCCATCAGTTACAGACGAATCAAGAGGAATGACTGCAAGTTTGGAGAGAATGAACTTTCCTGGAGACTGAGCTGCCCTGATGGTGGATATTCTATCTGCCACGGGAACAATCAGATATTCATCCCGTCCTCATCCTGGTCCCACAGCTGTGTATGTGGACTGTTCGTCTGGCATCCTGTCCTTCTACAGGGTCTCATCCGACACAGAGCTCCATCTCTACACCTTCAACACCACCTTCACTGAACCACTTTATGCTGGCTTTGGGTTCACCTCATATAACTCCTCAGTGTGTCTGAGGAGTCATGTTCTCTATAGTAAACATGACAGTTATTTGACAAAACCTTAATCTTTAATAAATAAGTAAAATAAAATTAATTTGTGAATTTCAAGCTCTCACAATTTTTCCCGTCTCAATCTTTAATGTGCTTTGAAACTAAATCTGTGTTCGATCAACATTTTTCTGCGTCTTTGACCACATTCAAACTACACGTTTTCTATTACAATATTGCAATCTGTTTTCAATTTGTATGTATTTTTTCTATTCCTGGATGTTGAAATCCCTTCTAAGCTTGTGATTATTGCTTCTCACAAGATAATCATTATTGATCTGTTTGCATATATGCAATGAAAAGAAATCCATTTTATGAGGATTCATTCACTTTGATCAAAAAAATACAAATCTTATTTGATTTGACATTTTTAGTCTACAATAGGGCAACTGTAGTTTTCATTCAGATAGCAGCAGGTCTGTTTGGTTATTTTTTTTCCCTTAAATGTAATAATTGTTTCAAAACATGTTTTTGTATTTGCTCGTGTTATCTTTATTTTATATCAAATTGTATTTGTTCTGAAGCACATAAGTGTGTCCAAAAAAACTGAAGATAATTATAAAGTTTAGAAACTGTATGACAAGAAACGGTGGATGTAAAAAAACTTCTTAAAGTTCATCATATTTTTGTGGAATGTATTACTTATGAATCAGAAAGAAGGCAGTTCCCAAAATAAAGAAAAACAATGAACATTACATTTACAATTGATAAAATTATTGGTATTAATGTCGGTGAAGTATTAGGTCAAATTAAGAGAAGTGTCTATTGGGGTTGCCTTCCCCAGATAAAAGAATAGAAGCTGACTAATAAACTATTATTTTAAAGTCACAAATGTGTTCTGTGAAGCTGAAATTGTGTTTAAGCTGGTGTACCTCAATGGTATAGAGAAATACTTGAAATTATTCCAAAGTACAGTAGAGTCTCAGTGTAACGAAAACGGAAACGGACAAACCTTTGGCGGCCCCTGATGGACTACTTTCTCAGTGCATTCAACTGGGTATAAAATCTAACAACTCATTTTCATGTACTTAAGTATTTTATTCATTTTTTTATTTATCGTATTTAGTTCCCTTTCTCCATCCCAATAATAATAATAAAGTGAAAGTAAGTGATTTTTGGAAAATACAAACTTAATAGAGAGAATTTAGTTTATTAATGCGAAGTTGAACTAAGTTCTCAGCATTAGGGTTTTGTTTTTTTGTTTTGTTTTGTTTTATCTAATGTCCATACTCCAGCCCAGTAGGTGGCGGTAATGCACCATATCACAGTTGCCCAGCCAACCGCCATAAAAAAAAGAGAACTTGTACTTCCGGATCAGAGACCTGATAGTTTCCTGAGGCGCGCGACGTAAACAGACTGCATGCGGCGGGAATGTGGATGTGTTTTTCCTGAAGTTTTTGTCCCGGTTTTCCAGCCGGAACATGATCCCTGCCGCCGCTTCCCGCTGGGTTCGGAAGGAAAACAAGCCGGTGTTCAGCGGCATGTGGAAGTGCGTCGTGTCCGGGTGTCCGAGCCGCATGGGGAGCGTGAACCGGGGCGCCTTGAAGCGAGGACCGAAACGGTTCTTCAGGTTCCCCACATCTCCGGACCGAGTAAAGGTACGGCGGAGGCTTCGGGAAGTAGTCCAAGCCCTGAAGTAGCTGTTGTTTTCCCTGTTTGGTCCAGTATATTTCCTGGTCTTTAAAAAGTCTAATGGCACAATAGAAAGTGAGGGAAAATGTGCATTTCCGAGATTTATTCCCAATCCCAATGTCTGAAAGTGTTTCCTTCTTTCTGCAACTTCTGCACTTCTTCATCCTAACATGTTTCCTTCTGTTCTTCCTTCATTTTGACCTTAATTGTGTTAATATCTTCTATTGCTGCGTCCTTCCATCTGTCCTGATTCTCTTCTTTTTCCTATTCTTTCTTTTTTGTGTTCTTCTTCTATCCTATCTTTTTATGTTTCTTTGTGTTTACTTCCATGGATTCTGCATTTCTCTCCTTCATCTAATTATTTTTGCATCCTTTCCTCCTTTTCATTTCCTATTTCCTTACATCTTCCTTCCTTTCATTCTACCCCTTCCTTCCTTCATTCCTTCCTTCCTTATGTCCTTCTCTCCTCCCATCTTTCCATGCATCCTGTCTTATTTCCTTCTTTGGATCCTTCCTTCCATGTTTTTTTTTCATCCTTCACTTTGTCCTTGTTTCTTTCCTTACACTCTTCCTTGTTCCCTTCCTTCCTTTTTGTTCTTTCTTCTTTTCCTTTCATTTTCCCTTATTTTCTTTTTTCCTACCATTATTCCATATTTCCTCTCTTGTTTCCTTCTCTTACTGTGTGACCTTCCTTGTCTCTCCATCCTTTCTTGTTTCCTCGCCACCCTCCCTTTTTGTCTTTTTTTAAATCCGTTCTTCTTTCCTTGCCTCCTTCCTCTCCTTATGCATGTTTTTCTTTCATCTTTCTTTGTATTTTATCATATTTCCTTGTCTTTTCATTTGTCCTTCATTCATTCTTCTAATTTGTTTTGTGTCCTCTCATCCCTCCTTGTCTCCTCTCCTCCCTCCATGCCTCCTCGTCTCCTAGGTATGGCTGGCGGCGTTGAGGGAAACCGATAAGGATCCGTCTGAGCAGCATTTCATCTGTGAGGATCACTTCCTGCCGGAGGATATTTCAGGAAACGACGTTCGGAGCGACGCCATTCCCATCATGCCTCCTTATCTGGACGGGCCACAGTTCCCGACCGGCGCCGATCCGTTACTGGAAGAGGAGCAGTGGGCGACCGGCGGCTGGGGTGATGAAGAGGAGGAAGATGAAGATGAGGCACCAGAGCAGGTCTGGAGTCAGTTTCTACCTCTTTCATCGAATCTTTAATGCGAGATAAAAATAATAAAATCTGGTTTCTGATCTCCAGAATCCAAACAGACGTGCTCAGAACCCATCAGAACCTGATGTGAAGAGGTACCACAGTCTCAGAAACCGGGTCAAATTCACCAAATTACAGGGAAATCTAAATAATATTTGTTTCCTTTTCTTCAGTGAATTTTGTCCTCAGGATAAAACGACCGACTGGTTCATCAGAGAAGGTGAGTCACGACAAATTAGTTTCTATTAATTATGAAATAAATGTTTATTTTCCAATAATTATGAGATAAATGTTTTTCTAACTAATAACTATGGGATAAATATCTTTATTCATTTTGATGGCTGGAAAATTTGCAAACCAAATCCTGGATTCTTTTCCTCCGTTATTGATTTCCTCTTCTTTCTTTTTTTTTGCTGTTTTTCAAACTATTTAATGTTTCTAGAAAGTCACAATATATCAGCATTATCATCTGCTTCCTTCCTTTCACCCTTACTTCTTTCCTTCCTTTCATCCTTCCTTCTTCCCTTCTTTTCACCCTTACTTCTTTCCTTCCTTTCATCCTTCCTTCTTCCCTTCTTTTCACCCTTACTTCTTTCCTTCCTTTCATCTTTCCTTCTTTGGTTTCTTTCACCTTTTCCTTCATCCATCCTTCATTGCTTCCTCTACTCATCCTTCCTTTCTTTCATCTTTCATTACTTTCCATCCTTTCACATTTCTTTGCTTCTTTTTCATTATTTCATCCATCTTTTTATCGTTCCTTCCATCTGTTAATCCATTCTTCCTTCACTGCTCTCTTCCATCCATCCTTCATTTCTCCTTGTTTCAGCTCATGAACCTGTTTTCAGGTGATGCCTGATACATCAGCGTTAACATCGGTACCGGTCCGATAAATGAAACCAGGCCGACATTTTAAACTGTGTCCAAAGTTTTGGTAATATTGGTGAATATTGGAAATCAACCATTCAGTATAAATATTGAACGTTGCCCCAAGATTTCATATCGATGCATCGCTAATGTTTTAATATCAGGCCAAGATAAATAAGTAAAGTAATATTTTTTGTTTGAATCATGCTATTGATTAAGTGTTAAACCAGCCTGGCTCTGTTGGCACGGTAACATCACAGCGGTTCTGTCTCCAGGTACTCCTCTGACCCGGCTCACGCGGGGTTTCCTCCAGCTGCTCATGGCCGACCCAGACGCCTTGCTGGACGTCAGAGAGGCGGCGGAGAAGCTCCAGACCCACACACACCGAGTCCAGAGCGTCGTGGACGTCCTGCAGGGTGTCGGACTCGTCCAGAGCGACTCGGATGAGCGGGTCCGGTGGATGTAAGCGGCTGGAATCGGTTCTGTTCAGAGTCTCTGTAAAAGATTCAGGAATGAGATCAGCAGAGAAACCGTTCAGGTCACAGAGGAAGGAAAACATTCCTGATTAAAACCAGTTCAGCCAGTACCACAGACTGGAAATGGTCCTTCTGGTTCTGTCTGTCCATCCTTCTATGTCTCTGTCATTCTGTCTTTCCATCCATCCTTCTTTGTCTTTTCATCTTTAATTTAATTCTTTCATTTTTCCTTCTTTGTTTCCATCTATCTATTCATCCATCTTTCCTTCCTTCTTTGTCTCTTATCTGCCCTTTCATCCTTCCTTACATCCATCCTTGCTTCCTTTAATCCTCCCTTCCTGATGTCAGTAGAAACATCTGCAGTAAATTCACAGCAAATTTTAATTTAAATATTAAATCAGACATTTTTTTAAACATGTTTTCTCCAAACTCCTTGTTGTGTTTCCGTGTTTAAACTGAAATCTGGAATCCTTGAACCAGAATCTCTCCCTCTCCTTCCCTCTCTCTCGTTCTCTCTCTTTCTCTGTTCAGAGGAAGTAGCCCCATCTTCAGCTTCCTGTGGAGAGACACTTTGACCTTCCTGACGATGCTGCAGGGGCTGAAGGTCATGGAGGAGGAAGTGGACCGTCTCTTTAAATCCTGCGCTCAGCAGCTCTTCGACCTCACTGAGGATGAGGAGAACTCTTCATATCCTTCTGAGTCTGACTGAGGAGCTTCTGCGTCTAAATATCTTACAGATATGAAGCTGGTTTGGTGTTTATGTTGCGATAATGAAGCAGCAGTTTGATCTTTCCAATCCACGACATAAACTTTAATTGAAAAATATTTATTTTAGATGTAAAAACAAGACAATAAAAATAATGCTGTTTTTTTTAGTCTTGTTGTTTATGTAGCAATGTATCTGGGAAGATGACATATGCTAAGTTGCTTTTGCACTAGCTAGCTCCGTCCAACCAGAACAGTATGCGCAACAATAAAGTTCAGCCATTTCATTCTGAGTTGGAGCGCGTTGAAATAAAACACAGTGAGGAGGGGAGATGAAGATGAGACACGCTGGTGTTTGTGCTTCCAGCAGTACGCTGCGAAGATCTCCAGTTTCTAACTCAAACTGTTTACATTTAGCATCATTTTCACAGATTTATTAGTGATGTCTCACAAAACTTAAAGATGCTTAATTTTTTATTTCAACAGCTATGCATTTCTATCCAGTTTGTTTTGAGTTTGCATTAGCTCCTGCTAATGCTGTTAGCCGTAGCTAACCTAGTAAACAGTAGATGATGCTTGTTTCAACCAATGGCTCACGCATAGCGACATTAAAACGTAGGTGAAAAATGGAATGAAGATGAACAATTTCTAAAGTAACTATAAGTTTTTACTTTCCCTAACCAAAAACCTTTAGGTTAAAATGACAATTCCAACATATTTAGACCAACTGGTTTAATTAGTTGTGGTTCTTTTGAGAAGCGTTTTGATCTTTAACTTTTCTTCACGCTGGCCTACGTCCGCTGCGATGACATCTGTCGCCTTGGAGACCTGCAGCATCAGACGGTGATCGTCATCAAATCTCCCCCAGAAACGAAGCTGATCATTCCTCCTCCTGACGAGGTGAGCAGATCCCAGGGGAGAGCAGCCGATCCCAGAGAGATGGATTCATTCTCCCTGGTTTTATCTGAAATGATGAAACTAGATTAAAGCTGATTGTTTTTCTGGTTCCGGCGCTTCAGGACGGGATTCGGATGCAGCTGAAGTCGGAGAACGGTCCCATCATGGCACTGACCTGTGACGTGGGAACTTTGACCTCTGAACTCACAAACAACAGCGTGGCATTCTCGGCGCTGGAGAGTCGCGTCAGGGCGTGTACGATTGATGAAGGTACCTGGAATAGAGTAATCAGAAATACTTCTAAAACTTTGGGTGGATTTTAAATATTACTTTACGATCATCTCATCTGTGTCACTTTAGTTTATTCTTCATTTGAAGGATAAACTCGTCATCTCTGCTAAATTATTTTCCGAAATACTCTTATTTCTCCACATACAGATGTATCTAAATAAAGTGGAATATCATTGAAAAGTATATTTATTTCAGTAATTTAATAAAACATTTTAAGTTTATTGACTCTAGGCACTAAAATGGTCATTAAGTCACATATTGGTACTTTTTACTGGAAAATTACCTTAAAAATTGCACGTTTTCCTACACATTGTTTCTTTCCATGAAATTTTCCATCAATATTTTTGGATTGAGCTTGTGCCGCAGGCAGTCAAAAGCAACTCAGATGATTTTCCCTTGGTATTCAGGTAAGGTGATTCTGATGTTGTCCTGGTTCAGCAGTGGATTGGGACATTTGTGCTCAGAGACATCGGCATGTTTTCATTTTTGAAGCTCCGATTCCATCTTTAGTTTTCGCTTTTTGAATCTCGCCTAAAGACTCGAATGGCTTTACTTCGCAATTCTCCCAAATCTGTGGTTATTCCTGCTGTGCAGTTTTTCCTTCCACTTAACTTTCCATTCGTATTTCTGGGTCAGCATGCAGGTAAGCAGGGTTCCTCATGATGTAGCCCCTAATTTTGCCAAAACTTAACATTCTGGTTTTAAAAACTCTTTTCTTATTGGAATCATTTAATGATTTTGTAAGCAAAAAAAATCCACAAAACGAACAAAGAAATGCTTAAAATATGTTTTATAATAAAATGAATGAAATAAATGAACTTTTCAATGTTACATTAATTTAATGAGATGTTTTTATTACACTGATAAATACTCGACTACTGACCGAAGCCATTTGCTTTAAATTGGTTGATTTCTCTATTATTTTTCTGTCTGACTTTCTTTAAATCCTGAAGTTCAAAAGGAAAACTGATTAAATGTTTGACTTTTATTCACCTGCCACTAGTGGTGAACAAGAAGATGAAGATCTAGGAAGAGGATGAAGATTTTCTCAGCAGGTAAAGGGAGAAATTATCGTTTTATGGAGAGATTTGTATTTATAAGCAGAAATATCGGTTTATTTCATCTGTTTATTCTTTTTTTGTAGGATGAAAACCCAACGATGCGTCAAACTGAAGGAACTCTGAGGTGGAAGAGGAAAACCTCTGAATGTTCAGTGTTGGGTTCAGAACTGACTGGAAATTTGAACCTGGATTAAAGTTTCTTTCTGTTTGAACGTTGATGGGGGGAAAATAACCAGTACCACAGCGCCCCCTGTTGGCTGAACCAAAAGCTGCTGCCTTTCTTTTTGGATCATCTCAGCCACCTCATCTTCTCAGTTCAACAATTTAAACTTTGATAATTTTTTTGTTAAACTGGGAGGTAAACGGAGACCAGAACAAGCTGCTGGTTTAACTGGTGGATGGACTGAAGATCTCAAACCAACTTTTTTTTCTTTCTTCGAACTTTAACCTCTTTGCTGTTTTTATCCAAAGTAGAGAAGCAGGAGAGATGAACAGCTGGTCAGAAACTCAAAAATCCAATACTTTTCTGTACTGTGAATGCAGCACTTGAAGCATTAATGGGAAGCGCTCTTTAGTGTCTTCAAGCCGTTTAAATTGAAACTAAGACGTAATTCAGGCTGCAGGGCGGCGAGAGAGAGCAAGACTTTCATCAGATAACTGGAAGGATGGACATATTGCAAAAGACTTGCTCTTTTTTATTATTTTGAACTTTCTGTTGTTGTACATGCTTGATTTGAAAATATTAGGGGTCTTAGTCGTCACACACATTTAGTCTGTGTAATACTAACCACACTTATGAGTGGTTAGTTTTAGCATTAAGATGCTAAAATCTATTTAAAATGTGAAAATCCTTAATCCTTCAGTCAAAAACCCTATTTTACATTAAGTGCTTTCTCACACAGTGTGACGTCTCACCTACTCTAAATGCAACTTAATAATAACGGCGGAAAGGCTGGAATAAATATTTTCTTTACTAACCTGGAGACATCTCTGTTTGGTTTTATTTTTCATTTTCATGAAGGAGGAACAGAAATGAGTTTTGATAGAAACGTGTTAAATGTTAAAATGTTCCTTTGTTTGTGTTGCTGCTGTTTCTCTTTCATCTGTTTGAGTTGAAAGAGAAGAAACCAGATATCCAGATGGGATCAGCAGAAGCGAAAATGCTCCAACGCAACACTGAACTTAAAAGTTAAACTATTTTTTACTTCTTAGTTTCTTTATATATTCTGAGATTCGCAAAATATATTGAAACCAATAAAAGATTCGACTTCAGAGTTAAGAAATAATCCCTCATTTTCTGTCTTTAACCAAACTGGTTTGTACAAATTACTTGAACTAAACCCTAATTATTTTGAAAAAGAAATCATTCTGAGTGAATTACCTCCACAGCATGCAAAGAGCAGCTATACATTCCTATTAATAATCTAATTATTTCATTTGATATGTGCTGAAGCAGAGACAAAGGGATTTTTTTATACTGTTTGCATGTTTGTTGGCTTTTATTTTTTTACTTGCACGATAGAAGCGTATGGTAAAAGAAAGGACTGAATTCCTGTATCATTGCCTCAATCACACCATAACGATGCTGAGCAGCCAATCAGAGGCAGATAAATCTAATATCACAGTTTAATGCATATTTGTTTTCACATAAACTTCAAAATAATTATTTTAAGAACACATCAAGTGACCAAAACTGTCTGTGGCATTAATTTCTTAAACCAAATCCAAACTATTTTGCTTTTAATAATGATGATAACTAAGTCAAGTCCATTTTCTGATGGACTTGAAAGAACTTTCATAAAGGAAACAACCATTAAAGCTCAGTTTGATTCTCTGATGGACTCTGGTGGACTCTGGTCCAGACAGCTGGCATTTCTTCTGCTGCTGATCTGACTGGTTGTAGCATCAGATCAATATTAACTGCCAGCAGTAGAGGGGCTGGTGGGTTCTGATAGATGACTAACTCAGCAGCAGAGCATTCTGGGATTTATAGTATAAGTGGTGAAAGCTCTAGTAAACATTTTTATTCTAAAGTATTTATATTTTCTGCTGTAAGGATCCAGTTGGACCTGTTTGGATTCTGTTCTGACTGGGTTTATCAGAGTCTCAGAGCTGCTGGGTGTCGGTGGACTAACCGCAGCCTCTGGTGTGCATGACAGGTTATCTCTGACTGCTCAGGCAGGAAATTAGAACAAGTTGTACAAAATATATACAGTTAAAAAAGAGGAAATAAAATCCTAGTCTGCTGTCCTTTACCTGCAGATTCTTCATCTAAAACATCTCAGTGTTACAAAGTGAGTTAAATAGTTTATCTGTTCATTTTAACTGAAGTTATGTAACTGTGCTTCATTCTGCGGTTTTCTGTCAGTCTCTAGAAAGTGATAAGAGCAAAATGACAGGATACATTGCAACCAGGAAATATGATCAATATTTTCAGATCAGCAGCAGAGAAAAGACTCTCAGTTCAGCGGCTGATAGACGGACAGGAGATGTTGGTTCTGGTTCTGGTTCTGGTCGTTGTGCTTCAGTTTGAAGGTAAAGATCTGTTTTCTTTGGTTTACTGTTGCATTTTATGAAAATATGAGAATTAATATTTAGAAGTTATAATTGCCTATTAGTTAATCAAGTTTTTACTAAGCATATAAAACGATGTGGAAAAAAATTGGATTTAACATTTTTCTTTTGTCAACTCAAACTTGTAATCTGACAGATTAAAACGTTAATTTATGCTGCTATAAAAATATCTTAGATTTTTAAGGGATTGAAAATAAAAAAGATTGTTATAGCAGTTGCCCTGCGACAGACTGGCGACCTGTCCAGGTGACCCCGCCTCTCGCCCGAAACGATCGCTGGAGATGCAGCAGGACCTCCTGACGCCGACAGGGACCCGGGTGTTAGAAAATGGATGGATGTTATAGCAATAAATCTAACATTGTGCAACAAAGATTTTAAAGAAGTACAAACCTTCACAGTTTTTGTGAAGGATGAATTGTGTCAAACTTTAATGTCTTTGTTTCTGCTGCAGGAACCAGAGGAGGAGAAATTCATCTCTATCACAGAGAAGGAGAAAATGTTGTTCTACCTTGTAACATTCCCGCATCGTCTTACCAATGCTCCAATGTTAACTGGTTTTACAACAAGGGTAAAAATACAAATACTCAGCAGAAGGTTTTCAAAGGAAGAGTTATTCAGAGTTTACCTCCGTATGACAAGTTTAATGTGAGCAGCAGCTGCTCTCTGACCATCAACACCATCACTGCTGATGATGCTGGAAGATACACCTATAGACCTGGTTCAGGAACCTCCTCAGATCATTTTGTCTATCTGAATGTTTTAACCAGTGAGTATGTAGACCTGAATGATTTAACTCTCAGACTCTTTGCTTCTGATCAACTTGGTGAAATGTTGGTCAGATGTTTCTGACATCATCAGTTCTGATTTCCTTTTTCTCTGAAACCTTGAACTTCTTTGGACTTTAACATGAGGGAACGTCTCAGTGACCTGATGCAGTCAGAAGTTCACATGTTGTTCTGTCAGAGAAACAATCATTTATTTAGATTCAAATAAACATTACCCATCAGTCCACACACCTGGTTTAACTTTGCAGTCAATATATTACATCGAAGACATTAGTTTATTTGTTAAACATTGGTTTACCTACCAATGATTGACGTAAACTCAAAATGCAGTTTAAATGTCTGCCCTGTACCTCTGTTGGGTTTCTGCTACTTCCTGTTCCAGCTTCCATCAGGAAGTCGGCTCATCAGAGTGAACGTTGTGCTCGGCTGCTGAGGATGTTTAGATTAATCAGTTTATCTCTTATGGTGGATCAATGTTTGATCAAACTACTGAATCATTTACTTTAAAGATGTCTTGTTTTTTTCCGTCATGCTGATGAAAACCTGCTGAGATTCATCAAATAACATGAAGACCAAATCTAAAAAAGTTATCAAAATGTTACATTGTTATTAGTTTATATTCTACTGTCTGAAGCCTGAGACACTTAACCCTTTAAGGTTTTCACTTTAGAAAAAGTTACTTTAACATCTTCTAGACTTAGACAACAGTTTTTATTTTTCTTTCAGTTTCAAACGAATTTTCAACAAAGGATGATTTTGCATTAGAGTGTTCCCTGGAGAGATACAGTGGGTTGGATGTTTGTCCAGAGAACAGTTTCCGCTGGTTGGATGAACAGGAACTGAACTGACTGAAGGTGTTTGTTTCGACTTAAGAGGACCGAGACTCTGTGTTTCCTCTCTAACTGTGAAGAATGAGAGCGACACCAGCAGAAACTACACCTGCCAGTTTGTTGAAGGAAACAGAGTGAAGGCTGAAGATCACTACACAAGTGAGGTTAAAGGTGTGACACTTTTTATTTACTGAGGAAATTAGATAAACAGCAGGTATTAGGAATCAATAGTCTGTTTAAAAGTCTAAACCAGTTTTCCACCTGAAACAAAACTGTTTAATTAATTACTTTTTTTATGCCTGATAAATAAGAATGAAAGTTTAAATCACTGAAACAACCTTTATGAAAGAAAGAGGACAAACTTATCACTACAAAATTAAAGCTAGTGTTTTACATACAGTGGTACTAAGTGAGATTTATGTTCATAACATGAACATATGTGAAAGCAAAGACTGATAACTGAAGATATTTCAGATTTGGGTCTTTTCCTTTACTTACTTTTGACTCAATCAGCATAAATATTAGAATTTATACAATTTTGTTGTGTTGTAATTATTTTTCAAGCTTTTTCCCCCCTTTTTTAATTCCTTTGTCATCTTTTACAAACCTGACAAAAATATGGCTACGTGTGTAATAGTTTTATATATTTTTGTTTGTGCAGTTTGAAGAGAAAAATCTCTGGTTTCAGTTGTTGAATGCTGATAAATTCCTTTATGAAAATATTGTAAAATATATCCTTTTTTTGCATTCAGAGAAACCGATAATAGGTAGTACAACACACAGACATTATTATTATTATTATATAATTAATAGCTAAATGTAGAGCAAAATATTTCTCTCTTTCTCAGGAGTTGTCACAACAGAACAAGTCCATCTCTACCACAAAGCTGGAGATGAAGCTGTTCTGCCCTGTAACAGACCTTCATCATCATCATGTTCCTCTGTTAACTGGCTTTATAAGAGAAATGAAGACATGAAATATCAACAGGAAGTTCAGAGAGGAATCGTTCAGAGTTCACCTCGTTCTGCCAGGCTGAGTTTGGACAGAATCTGTTCTCTGATCATCAACAACATCACAGCTGAGGATGCTGGACGTTACCGCTGCAGATATAATGCATATGTTTATCTAAACATGCTGATCAGTAAGTAATCTAAATAATGACTCTACCTGCTGATTTCAGTCTTTTTAAGATCTGACTGTTTAGATCATGATGTGTTTTTAGTTCAGTCAGGACTGGAACTGGATCCGTCTGATTTTAGAGACTGAAATCTGTTCAGTTCTCTCATTATGATGATATTTATGTTGTAGTGGTGAAACTAATTTAATGATATTTCCAATGGCTAATCTTTGTATTTTATCGCAAAATGTTTTGTCTGCAATGTTTCCATAGAAAAGCTGCTGATCATTACCATAAAAATAAAAGATTTTCTCTATGAAAAGTCTTAATAATGAAATGTGATTTTCTTATTTTCTTTCAGTCTCCTCATCTCCTACTGTTGATCCAACAAAGAATGAAGACGTAACATTATTCTGTTCTCTGTTGAGATACAGATCATCAGGTTCTTGTCCAGATAAAAGTCTCCTCTGGTTGAACGAAACAGGAAGTGAGCTGACTGAAGGTGATGGATATAAATCTGGAGGACAGACTGGTTGTGTTTCTCTTCTGACTGTGAATCTTCAGAGCAGCAGAAGATTCACCTGCCAGTTTGTTGAAGGAAACGAAGTGAAGATAGAAGCTCAGTATGGATCTGAAGGTATGAAGTCTTATTCTTATAAATAAGTTAAAATTTTGCACTGAAACACATCAGCTTCTGTGTAAATATCTCATTGATTTATTGTGAATCTTATGATTAAACAATATATTTCTAATTTATTGTCAATAATTTGGACACTTTGACTTTTCACACCACAGTTTCTATGTAGATCTCCAGTTTTCTTCTCCATCATGGTGGTTCAGGTTCTCCTTGGTTCTACATGTGGATCCAAAGTCACAAACACTCAGATTGATGTTCAGTCCACCATCATGTTCAAACTATTTTCTTCCTAAATCAGATGAAAATGATCCCATCAGGTTGTTGCTCCGTCTCCTCCTCAGGCCCCCCCGCCTCGTCTCCTCTGAGCTTCATCATGTTGACTCTGAAGATCACAGGACTGATCCTGATGGTTGGAATCACTGTTGGTATCATCAGAACCAGAGGTGAGGAAACTCAGCTACAATGGAGACGATTTACACAGTTCTTACTTTAATCACTTTATTCTGTTTTTCACTGCAGGGAGAAAAAAGCCTCAGAAAGACATTAATGTAAGAGAAACAATCATGAAAAATACATTCATAGACCTTTTATATGTAGATTATAAATGACAATCTTGTTTCTTTAGACTTGAAATTTCCATCTTGTAACATCAATTGCCCAATATTGCTTTATTCTTCTTCTTTTTAAAACCTTTACCTGAAAACATCTCAGAAGAAAAACATGATTTGACTTTTAAATCATGTAAAACTGTTATTTTTGCCTGTATTTTCTCATTACTATCCTTTGTGATGCTTTTGAAGTTTCTCTCTAAATGTCCCTTTTGTGTCTGTAACTGTTTTATCCAGTCAATATCTGCTTGTATCTCAGGTTCGTTTTGCTGTTGATGACGACACAGTGACCTTTGAAAATGATGGAGAACGTTCTGCTGCCGCCGCGCTCCACTGAGCTTCATCACATCCATGAAGATTCATTAAAAAAGCTTCATTTTAACTGTAAACCAGTCCAAAAGGATATTTTGCATTGAGTTAACTGCATATGTAATTTTAATTGTGTTAAATTCAGTGTTGATTAAAAACACCGTAGATAAGATAAAAGCTGATTGTTTAGTCTAGAATAGTTTGGGATAAGATGCTTTAAATGTGTTGTTTGCTTCCTGTTTGGTGTAAATAAAAGATTTGTCACATATTTTGTCGTATTTCAAAGAACTCGTGTTTTATAAAAGGAAATCATGTAGAGCAGGAGGGATTTGCTGATCACTCATTGGTTAATGTCCAGAACGTGGGAGGAGAGAGGAGAAAGGACAAGAAGTAAAATATGGGGCTTTGTTGAAGTTTTAAAAAGTCCCGTTTTGTTTTTCCTTATCAAACATGTTTTGGACCAGTCAGCTCCTGATGTTCAGTCGGTTTCATCCTTATCTGGCGCTGTGCTGGTTTTGGCCTGGAGGTTATCCTTCTGAAAGCTTTGCTCTCATTGCTTACGTTGTTCTGTGTCTTATTTTGGACAGAGGAGCTAAGACAGAATCCATCTTGTTTGAAGAGACTGGAGGAAAAACTGACCATTTTTTCTCACTTTTACTCCAATTTGCAATATTTGCTCTCATTTCAACTGCTTACTTTTTGTGTTCACTCTGTTATTGTTCTTTCCATAGAAGCTACACCTGGTCTGGTTTAGCTGTGATACCTTCCTGCAGGAGGGCATCCACCAGGATGATGCTGCCATCAACTAATTGTTCTCCTTCTCCTGCTGTTAACATTCCTGGAATCCACAGCTGTAAAATATGGCAGTGAAGATCAACTTCAAGGTTCTTTCATGTACACAAGTGATGCTTGTCCAGAGAACAGTTTCCACTGGTTGGAAAACTGTGTGTGCGTACACATTCATTGTATGAAATAATTTGGGTTATAATTAATTATATTTGTGTACAATTAATATAACCTAAAGATTATATTGTATATTTACACACATTTAAAGACTCTAATCTTTAAAACTGTTGATGGACTCTGGTCCAGACAGCTGGCATTTCTTCTTCTACTGGTCTGACTGGTTGTAGCATCAGGTCACATTTAATGTCAACAGAAGAGGAGGCTTATAGATGGCCAACTGGGCAGCAGAGCATTCTGGGATTTGTAGTATAAGCAGTGAATGGAAAAGTAAATATTCACCACTAATAATAGAGTAAGAGTATAAAATACTTTTATTCTAAAGTATTTATATTTTCTGCTGTAAGGATCCAGTTGGACCTGTTTGGATTCTGTTCTGACTCGGTTTATTTGCTCTGTCTCAGAGCTGCTGGTGTTAGTGGACTGACTGCAGCCCATTAATATGCATCACAGTTTATCTCTGACTGCTCAGGCAGGAAATTAGAACAAGTTGCACAAAAAATATACTGTTAAACAGCAGGAAATAAGATTTTGTTTTTATTTTCTCCACCAGCAAATCCTTCAGCTAAAACATTTAGTTCATTTGAGTGTTACAGAGTGACAGAATTAAATGTAGTTTAAATGTTCATTTCTAACTAAAGTTTTGCTGGTTGCTTGTTTTGATGGTTTTCTGTCAGTTTCTGGAAATGATCAAATTGATAAGAGGAAAATGACAGAATAGGTAGGGACGTGAATTTGATTTCAATCATTATTTCAGCCACAAACAGGAAACATCATCAGTATTTTCAGATCAGCAGCAGAGAAAAGTCTCTCAGTTCAGCGGCTGATAGACGGACAGGAGATGTTGGTTCTGGTTCTGGTTCTGATCGTTGTGCTTCAGTTTGAAGGTAAAGATCTGTTTTCTTTCACATCAAGATGAGAAAAATTAAAGGACATTTTGGTTTATTTCTGTATTTTACAACAAGTTGTGTATTAGTTAATCAGTTTTGTACCAAATATATAGAAACATTTTCAAGGATTAAAATGCTAATTACTATTGTTGTAAACATGTCTAGAATAGCTCCTTAAAAGGTAGACAATAGAATGTTTTAACAACAAATCAAACATCATATAACATAAATAACTACACAATTTTAATTTCACCTTCATGATTGTATTTGTGAATGAAGAGGTGTTTAGAACTTTAATGTGTCTGTTTCTGCTGCAGGAACCAGAGAAGAAGAACTGCATCTGTATCACAGTTACAGGCATAATGTTGTTCTACCTTGTAACAGTCCTTCATCGCTTTCCTCATGCTCTGATGTTACCTGGTTTTATAACAAAGATAAAAATACTCAGCAAACGGTTTGGAACGGAGCAGATTATCAGA
The DNA here is from genome assembly GCF_002775205.1 of Xiphophorus maculatus. Taxonomy (NCBI): domain Eukaryota; kingdom Metazoa; phylum Chordata; class Actinopteri; order Cyprinodontiformes; family Poeciliidae; genus Xiphophorus; species Xiphophorus maculatus. The sequence goes on from NC_036457.1 coordinate 3,799,086, forward strand.
TTTCACATGGAGCTCACAAGTTTAATTTGAGCAGCAGCTGCTCTCTGATCATCAACTACATTGATAATGATGATGCTGGACTCTACACCTGTAGACCTGGTTCTAATGCCTCCTCAGATGGTTTTGTCTATCTGAATGTTTTAACCAGTGAGTATGTAGACCTGAATGATTGAACTTGTTAACACCTCTGCTGTGTTTCTGCTCCTTCCTGTTTGAGCTGGGGGCGGGGCCAAGCTGTGATGTCATCAGGAAGTCGGCTCATCAGAGTGAACGTTGTGCTCGGCTGCTGAGGATGTTTAGATTTAATCAGTTTATCTCTTATGGTGACTCAATGTTTGCTTAAACTACTGAATCATTTACCGTACTTTAAAGATATTTTGTTTTTTCCATCATGCTGATAAAAACCTGCTGAGATCTATAATATTAGTTCAGATCAATCATCAAGAGACATGAAGACAAAATCAAAAATTTTATCAAAATGATCTTGTTACTATTTATTTATTTTATATTGTACTGTCTGCAACATGAGACTCTTAACCTTTTGTTAAGATTCTCACTTAGAGAAAGTTACTTTAACATCTTTCAGACTGAGACAGCAGTTTTTATTTTTCTTTCAGTTTATGAACAACATGTCTCTTCAGTAAAGGATGAGTTCACAGTAAAGTGTTCCCTGGAGAGATACAGTGGGTTGGATGTTTGTCCAGAGAACAGTTTCCGCTGGTTGGATGATACAGGAACTGAACTGACTGAAGGTGTTAGTTTCGACGTAAGAGGACCGAGACTCTGTGTTTCCTCTCTAACTGTGAAGGATGAGAGCGACAGAGGCTACACCTGCCAGTTTGTTGAAGGAAACAGTATGAAAATTGAAGTAAACTACGCACCACTTACCTTTAAAGGTATGATGACTTTTATTAAATGAGAAAAACAACAGGAAATACAAGGATTTTGTGAATGTTTTTTTTTTAATATTCATCAGTTCACTTTATTTCGGTAAATTATCAACATTAAACAGAAAACAAAAACGTAACAATAAACAATCCCATAATTTACCAAAAAAGGAATAGGCTGAAGCCAAAAACTTGTTCACATACTTGCCAGCCTACCGTCATAAAAGATATCTTCTGTAAATATAGATATACATACAAAACTACATACAAACACACATGTATATACATGTAAACACATACGTTTTATACAAACATGATTACACAATGCATATATACATCTACGAAACTGTATAAGATATCATTTTACATTTTAAGGCTCTTTTAAAGCTTTAAATATTTTTGCAATAAAATCTAAAGTTTTCTATGGAAGAGGATTAAGGCCACTGAAAAAAAAATAATTCTGACTTTTTTCTCAGAATTTAGGGATTAAAGTCAGAATTATTTTTTGTTTTTTTTCCAGTGGCCCTAATGCTCTTCTGTAGTTTTCCGCCTGAAACAAGCCAGACAAATAAGATTCAGACCATTTTTATTATCTGCTGTAGTTTAAATCATTTAAACAACCTTTATGAAAGAAAGAGGACAAACTTATCACTACAGAATTAAAGCCAGTGTTTTACATGAAGTGGTTCTATGAGGGATTTATGTTCATAATAACATGAATAAGGGTGAAAGCAAAAAGTGATAACTGAAGATATTTCATATTGAGATTTTTTTTTCTTTTCTTACTTTTAACAATAAATAATAAAGTCAGAATTTATGCAAATTTGCTTATACAATTTATGGGGGTTTTTGTCGTCTTTTTTGGACCTGCGGTAAAAAATAGTTTTATGACTAGGAGTAAAACGGTACACCAAATAGCCTAACTGTAAATAAATACATTTTTATTTCTATATTTTGAAGAGAAAAATCTGTGGTTGCAATTGTTCACCACAGATATTTTCCTTTGTTAAAATATTATTTTATAAAATGCATTTTGTTTTTTTACTTTAAACAGATTCTCTTTTGGAAGTGAATACAGGCAGAAAAGCACAGAGATAATTATTATTTTAAAGTACGATAAAATGTTTCTGAATGTGTTTTTTTAGCAGAAAACAGAGAAAGAATCCAGATCTACCACAGAGCAGGAGATGAAGCTGTTCTGCCCTGTAACAGATCTTCATCATTCAACTCATGCTCCTCTGTTGACTGGCTTTATGAGAGAAATGAAGACATGAACAAGGAACAGGAAGTTCAGAGAGGAATCGTTCAGAGTTCATCTCGTTCTGCCAGGCTGAGTTTGGACAGAAACTGTTCTCTGATCATCAACAACATCAATGCTGAGGATGCTGGACTTTACACCTGTCAGCCTGAAGATGGAAGCAGTTATGAAACAGATGTGTATCTAAACATGCTGATCAGTAAGTAATCTAAATAATGACTCTACCTGCTGATTTCAGTCTTTTTAAGATCTGACTGTTTAGATCATGATGTGTTTTTAGTTCAGTCAGGACTGGAACTGGATCCGTCTGATTTTAGAGACTGAAATCTGTTCAGTTCTCTCATTATGATGATATTTATGTTGTAGTGGTGCAGATTATTTAGTTATACTACCAAAGGCCGACCTTCATAGTTATTGCCAGATGTTAGTCTTCAATGTTTTTACAGAACAGCAACTATTAAAGACAATAGAAATAAAAGTTGTACTTTTGTTTCTCTATATAGAAAATATTTAGTTCTGATAGGTTGTCTTATTTTCTTTCAGTCTCTTCATATCTACCAGCTATTAATCCAACAAAGAATGAAGTGATCACATTATTCTGTTATATGGTGAGATCCGGGTGGTTCAGTTCTTGTCCAGATAAAAGTCTCCTCTGGGTGAACGAAACAGGAAGTGAACTGACTAGTGAAGGTGATGGATATAAATCTGGAGGACAGATTGGTTGTGTTTCTCTTCTGACTGTGAATCTTCAGAGCAGCAGAAGATTCACCTGCCAGTTTGTTGAAGGAAACGAAGTGAAGATAGAAGCTCACTATGGATCTGAAGGTATGAAGTCTTATTCTTATGAATAAGTTAAAATTTTGCAATGGAAAACATTCATTGCAACATTTTCCAATAAATTTATTGATTTATTTCATCTTATTATTAAACAATATATTTCTAATTTATTGTCATTATTTTGGACACTTTGACTTTTCACACCACAGTTTCTATGTAGATCTCCAGTTTTCTTCTCCATCATGGTGGTTCAGGTTCTCCTTGGTTCTACATGTGGATCCAAAGTCACAGACACTCAGATTGATGTTCAGTTCAAACTATTTTCTTCCTAAATCAGATGAAAATGATCCCATCAGGTTGTTGCTCCGTCTCCTCCTCAGGCCCCCCCGCCTCGTCTCCTCTGAGCTTCATCATGTTGACTCTGAAGATCACAGGACTGATCCTGATGGTTGGAATCACTGTTGGTATCATCAGAACCAGAGGTGAGGAAACTCAGCTACAATGGAGACGATTTACACAGTTCTTACTTTAATCACTTTATTCTGTTTTTCACTGCAGGGAGAAAAAAGCCTCAGAAAGACATTAATGTAAGAGAAACAATCATGAAAAATACATTCATAGACCTTTTATACATAGATGGAAAAAGACAATCTTGTTTCTTTAGACTTAAAATTTCCATCTTGTAACATCAATTGCCCAATATTGCTTTATTCTTCTTCTTTTTAAAACCTTTACCTGAAAACATCCCAGAAGAAAAACATGATTTGACTTTTAAATCATGTAAAACTGTTATTTTTGCCTGAGTGCTGAATGTGTTAAATTATTTTCTCTGTACTATCCTTTGTGATGCTTTTGAAGTTTCTCTCTAAATGTCCCTTTTGTGTCTGTAACTGTTTTATCCAGTTAATTTCTGCTTGTATCTCAGGTTCGTTTTGCTGTTGATGACGACACAGTGACCTTTGAAAATGATGGAGAACGTTCTGCTGCCGCCGCGCTCCACTGAGCTTCATCACAGCCATGAAGATTCATTAAAAAAGCTTTATTTTAACTGTAATTCAATCCAAAAGGATATTTTGCATTGAGTTAACTGCATATGTAATTTTAATTGTGTTAAATTCAGTGTTAATTAAAAACACCGTAGATAAGATAAAAGCTGATTGTTTAGTCTAGAATAGTTTGGGATAAGATGCTTTAAATGTGTTGTTTGCTTCCTGTTTGGTGTAAATAAATATTTGTCACATATTTTGTCGTATTTCAAAGAACTCGTGTTTTATAAAAGGAAATCATGTAGAGCAGGAGGGATTTGCTGATCACTCATTGGTTAATGTCCAGAACGTGGGAGGAGAGAGGAGAAAGGACAGGAAGTAAAATATGGGGCTTTGTTGAAGTTTTAAAAAGTCCCGTTTTGTTTTTCCTTATCAAACATGTTTTGGACCAGTCAGCTCCTGATGTTCAGTCGGTTTCATCCTTATCTGGCGCTGTGCTGGTTTTGGCCTGGAGGTTATCCTTCTGAAAGCTTTGCTCTCATTGCTTACGTTGTTCTGTGTCTTATTTTGGACAGAGGAGCTAAGACAGAATCCATCTTGTTTGAAGAGACTGGAGGAAAAACTGACCATTTTTTCTCACTTTTACTCCAATTTGCAATAGTTGCTCTCATTTCAACTGCTTACTTTTTGTGTTCACTCTGTTATTGTTCTTTCCATAGAAGCTACACCTGGTCTGGTTTAGCTGTGATACCTTCCTGCAGGAGGGCATCCACCAGGATGATGCTGCCATCAACTAATTGTTCTCCTTCTCCTGCTGTTAACATTCCTGGAATCCACAGCTGTAAAATATGGCAGTGAAGATCAACTTCAAGGTTCTTTCATGTACACAAGTGATGCTTGTCCAGAGAACAGTTTCCACTGGTTGGAAAACTGTGTGTGCGTACACATTCATTGTATGAAATAATTTGGGTTATAATTAATTATATTTGTGTACAATTAATATAACCTAAAGATTGTATATTTACACACATTTGAAGACTCTAATCTTTAAAACTGTTCATTGTTTTTTGTTCCTAAGTTAATATTTTGACTTTGAAATAAGCCAATGTGTGCTACATGATAAATCTTCATGCCTGAAGTTTATTCACAATCTGTTTACTGATCACAGTCATAACATAACAGTGATGAGAACATCAATAAACTGGTGCACTGATAATAAGAGGTGAGGGAAAATAAAGATAATTAAAAGTATATAAAGTAGTTGTACAAACACATTTATTAGTTATTTGTTTTATGTTGAGTTTAGAGGTTTTAATGAACTCTGGTCCTCTGAACTACTTCAAATAGGAATAGGAGGCCTACATGGTGTTGCATTGATATGCTTCTGATCTGTTTTTACTTAATCAGATAACAGAGACTCGTGACACGGCACTAAGTTGCTGTGTCAGTGCCTCATACAGGCCATAACGCTACTGAACAGCCAATCAGATGCAGATGACTCAATTATCACACTTTGATGCAAATCTGTCCAAATAAAACTTCAAAATCACTTTTAAAGGACACGTCAAATGACCAAACCTGTCTGTGGCATTCATTTCTTAAACCAAATCAAAACTATTTTGCCTTTAATAATGAAAATAATTTAGTCAATGTCCAGGAGTTAAAATAGCAAATAAGTTCATAAAGGAAACAATCATTGAAGCTCAGTTTGATTCTCTGATTTATTCTGGTGGACTCTGGTCCAGACAGCTGGCATTTCTTCTTCTACTGGTCTGACTGGTTGTAGCATCAGGTCACATTTAATGTCAGCAGAAGAGGAGGCTTATAGATGGCCAACTGGGCAGCAGAGCATTCTGGGATTTGTAGTATAAGCAGTGAATGGGCTGTTTCCCAGCGGTCCAGCTATAGGAGACATTGGGAAGTTTCTCACAGGACAAATTTGTCTGCAGCCTGCAGCCTCTGCTGTAAGGGATTCACTTTGGATTCTGTTCTGACTCGGTTTATCCGCTCTGTCTCCTGGTGTTAGTGGACTGACTGCAGCTCATTAATATGCATGAAGCAAAGGACATTACAACAAGCTGTATAAAAGATGCAGTTAAAGAACAGGAAATAAAACTTTCTTAGTCTGATATTTAATGTTTTTTACTTGCAGATCCTTCAGCTAAGACATCTCAGGGTTCTCGGCAAAGTTAAATGTAGTTCATCTGTTCATTTCTATGCCATGCAATTTGTTGCTTCTGTTTCTGGTTTCCTGTCAGTGACCAGAAAGTGTGATAAGAGCAAAGAGATACATTACAAAGAGGAAATATATTCAGTATTTCCAGATCTGCATCACAGAAAATTCTCACAGTTTTCAGCAGCTCATAGACGGACAGGAGATGCTGGTTCTGGTTCTGGTCGTTGTGCTTCACTTTGAAGGTAAAGATCTGTTTTCTTTCATATGAAGATGAGAAAAATTTTAAAAAACTTTTAATTACTGTGATATTCTGTGGAAATATGAGAATGAATATTTAGAGGTTAATTATATCATATATTAGTCAATCAGGTTTTGACGAGATATACAATAAATGTTAAAAAAAAATTTGGATAGAATATTTTTCCTTTGTTGACTCAAACTTCCAATCTGACAGAGATTAAAACATTGATTACTGTTTTTATAAAAATGTCTTAGCTTTTTAATGGTTGTCAATAAAAAGACATAAATAACAATAAGTCAAACATGATGTAACATAAATAAAGAGGTACAGACCTTCACAGTTTTGTGAAGGATAAATTGTGTTAAAACTTTAATGTCTTTGTTTCTGCTGCAGGAACCAGAGGAGAGGAACTTCATCTCCATCACAGAGAAGGAGAAGATGTTGTTCTACCTTGTAACAGTTCATCGTCTTCCTCATGCTCTGATGTTACCTGGTTTAACAACAGAGGTAAAAGCCAAAATACTCAGCAGGAGGTTTGGACTAGGAACGTATTTGAGAATTCACTTCAAGCTTACAGGTTAAATATGGACAGAAGTTGCTCTCTGGTCATCAATGACATCGGTCCTGCAGACTCTGGACTCTACACCTGTAGATCTGGTTCTGATGCTTCCTCAGATGGTTTTGTGTATCTGAATGTTTTAACCGGTGAGTATGTAGACCTGAATGATTTAACACCGTTACCTGTTGTGTTTCTTCTACTTCCTGTCTGAGCTGGGGGCGGGGCCAAACTTTGCTAACATCAGGAAATCGGCTCATCAGAGGGAACGTTGTGCTCGGCTGCTGAGGATGTTTAGATTTAATCAGTTTGTCTTGTATTGTGGTTCAATGTTTGCACAAAAAACAGAATAATTTATTTTCAAGATGTATTTTTCATCATGCTGATAAAAACCTGTTGAGATCTGCAATATTAACATACATCAATCACTAATTTACATGGAGACATCTAAAGTTTTATCACAATCTTCTCTTGCTGCTATTTATTTAATAATCTATATTCTGCAGCCAGAGACACACTCATTTTTCATACAATGAATGTGTGACAATTATTTCATACAATGAATGTGTACGCACACACAGTTTTCCAACCAGTGGAAACTGTTCTCTGGACAGGCATCACTTGTGTACATGAAAGAACCTTGAAGTTGATCTTCACTGCCATATTTTACAGCTGTGGATTCCAGGAATGTTAACAGCAGGAGAAGGAGAACAATTAGTTGATGGCAGCATCATCCTGGTGGATGCCCTCCTGCAGGAAGGTATCACAGCTAAACCAGACCAGGTGTAGCTTCTATGGAAAGAACAATAACAGAGTGAACACAAAAAGTAAGCAGTTGAAATGAGAGCAACTATTGCAAATTGGAGTAAAAGTGAGAAAAAATGGTCAGTTTTTCCTCCAGTCTCTTCAAACAAGACGGTTTCTGTCTTAGCTCCTCTGTCCAAAATAAGACACAGAACAACGTAAGCAATGAGAGCAAAGCTTTCAGAAGGATAACCTCCAGGCCAAAACCCTTTAACATTAGTGAAAGTTTCTCTCAGACTAATTTTCATTTTTCATTTGGTTTATTCGCCTCCAGCTGAAGATCACCGAAATAATCTATAACAGAGGACAAATTTATCACTACAAGATTAAAGCCAGTGTTTTACATGTAGTGGGACTATGTGGGATTTATGTTCATAATAACATGAAAATATGTGAAAACAAAATGATAACCAAAGATATTTCAGATTTGGGATTTTTCCTTCACTTATGTTTGAATCAGAAGTATAAATAATTGTCAATAGTTTTGCATTTTTATTTTGCCAGGTAATTTTTTGTCTTTCTTGTTTTTAAGAAAAATCTTTTGTCGTCTTTTTCAAACTTGCTGAAAAAGTTTTATCATTTTTTTGAGTTGCAACAGGACACAAAATAGTCAAAGTATAAATAATAGCAGTTTTATTTCCTCAGCTTGAAGAGAAAAATCTGTGGTTTCAATTGTTGACCACTCATATATTCTTTCATTAAGTAATTGTCAAAGGTGCAGTTTAAATTTTTTATCTTTAAACAAATTCTATATTTCAAGTGAAAACAGACAGAAGAGCACAGAATGTAGCGTAAAATGTTTTTCTGAATGTCTTTCCCACAGTTAGCAGAGGAGAACCAGATGATATCTACTACAGAGGAGGAGATGAAGCTGTTCTGCCCTGTAACAGACCTTCATCACTGGACTCCTGCTCTGCTGTTGACTGGTTTCATAAGAGAAATGAAAGCATAAAAATTCAACAGGAAGTTCAGAGAGGAATTGTTCAGAGTTCACCTCGTTCTGCCAGGCTGAGTTTGGACAGAAACTGTTCTCTGATCATCAACAACATCAATGCTGAAGATGCTGGATGGTACAGATGCAGTTATGACACAGATGTGTATCTAAATCTGCTGATCAGTGAGTAGTTAGTCTGCAATTTTTCCACAGAACAGCAAATGTTCATGACATTAAGATTAGTTGGTTTAGTACAGACATGTAATAGTCTTGTTTTTTTTTCAGTCTCTTCATCTCCACCAGATATTGATCCAATAAAGAATGGAAACATCACATTACTCTGTTCTCTTGTGAGATCCAGAGGATTTGGTTCTTGTCCAGATAAAAGTCTCCTCTGGGTGAACGAAACAGGAAGTGAACTGACTGGTGAAGGTGATGGATATAAATCTGGAGGACAGTTTGGTTGTGTTTCTCTTCTGACTGTGAATCTTCAGAGCAGCAGAAGATTCACCTGCCAGTTTGTTGAAGGAAATGAAGTGAAGATAGAAGCTCACTATGGATCTGAAGGTATGATGTCATCACATCTGTCTCCACAGCCATGATAATTTCTCATGAAGAAGTTAAATTGTTGAATATAAGACTAAGTTATATACTTAGTCTTATAGTTTTATTTTATCTTACTATTAAACAATATATTTCTAATTTATTGTCATTATTTTGGACACTTTGACTTTTCACACCACAGTTTCTATGTAGATCTCCAGTTTTCTTCTCCATCATGGTGGTTCAGGTTCTCCTTGGTTCTAAATGTGGATCCAAAGTCACAGACACTCAGATTGATGTTCAGTCCACCATCATGTTCAAACTATTTTCTTCCTAAATCAGATGAAAATGATCCCATCAGGTTGTTGCTCCGTCTCCTCCTCAGGCCCCCCCGCCTCGTCTCCTCTGAGCTTCATCATGTTGACTCTGAAGATCACAGGACTGATCCTGATGGTTGGAATCACTGTTGGTATCATCAGAACCAGAGGTGAGGAAACTCAGCTACAATGGAGACGATTTACACAGTTCTTACTTTAATCACTTTATTCTGTTTTTCACTGCAGGGAGAAAAAAGCCTCAGAAAGACATTAATGTAAGAGAAACAATCATGAAAAATACATTCATAGACCTTTTATATGTAGATTATAAATGACAAACATTATGTAAACAGTATTGATTTTTATCTTTTTCCCTTTTTAGTCTCTACCTTGAAATATCTTAGAAGAAAATCAACATTCATTGAACTATAATGTTGTAAAACTGTTATATTTTATGAGTAATAAAGGTAAAAGCTGTTATAAAGGATTTTCTCAGTATCATTTGTGATGCTTTGATATTTTTATTTAAATGTCCCTTTTGTGTCTGTACCTGTTTTATCCAGTTAATATCTGCTTTTTTCTCTCAGGTTCGTTTTGCTGTTGATGACGACACAGTGAATTATGAAAATGATGGATAACGTTCTGCTGCCGCCGCGCTCCACTGAGCTTCATCACAGCCATGAAGATTCATTAAAAAAGCTTCATTTTAATTGTTAGCCAAAAGAATATTTTTGCATTGAGCTATCTGCATATGAGTAGTAATTTTTAATTGTGTTAAATTCAGTATTAAATCCATTATAAATGTGTTAAAAAGCTGTTTGTTTGAGATAAGAAGCTTTAAATGTTCTTTGCCTCCTTTTAAATGCAAATAAAATCTTTGACACATATTTTGTTTTATTTTGAAGAACTCATATTTTATAAAAGGAAGTGATGTAGAGCATGAGGAATTAACTGATCACTTATTGGTTAATGTCCAGAAAGTGGAAGGAGAAAATAAAAAACAGAAAGTAAAATTTGGACATTTGTTGATGTTAAACAAAAACTGTCTTTTTTTATTTAACAAACATAAACAAAACAAACACTTTTTGCCATTATGTCATAAAAAAACAATTGTCCAGAATGAACAAATAGATTTTTTACAAGTAGATCATAAAAATATGAACTTCAAAGTTTAAAAAAAAGTTAACACACTAAAGAGGAACAATTCTCCATGTAAACATATGACTATATATGGTTCACAAAGAGAAAATCAAAATGAAATGGCTTTAAAATTTCCTGGAGTAGCTGGATGTTAAGTTGCTCTTTGAGATCTTTCAACCTTGATTCTTTTAAACATGCTTGGTATTAATCAGGCTACAGAAATTGAATTGACTTCCAAAGTTAGCTAAATGAATTATATTCTCACATCGCATTTTCCTCCCAATTAGATTAAACTTTTTTTTATGTTTAATTTTGGCTGTTTGTTTGAAATTAGTTGCTGAATATAAACCAAAAACTCTGATAAGTACATTTTTATCTGGAAAATGCGAAATTATCTATGTTAGTTTGGTGATTGAGTGAGATATTCCTGGGTAAAATCACATAAAAATTGTAACATGCAGTTTGTTTCTCTTATGATTAATATCAATATTCATTTTACTGCTTATTCTGGAACATTACCAGCCATTGTATGTTTCTTTTGCTGCTTAAACTGGATTCAATATTCAGTTAAATTAATCAAAATGTGAACATTTATTTAGTCCAAATTAAGCATAAAGATTTCAGATGGCATTTGCATCTCCAGCTTGTTCAATTAAGAGATTTAAAATGTCCCTCTTCCCCCGGCAGCCAGCAGGGGGCAGCAGTCAACTGGTAGGAAACGGACTCGGACTTCAAGCGTGAAAAAGATCCAGTGGTTCTGATCTTCTCAGCTGATTTAAATCAGTTTCTCATTACCAGAACTCGAAGGATCCGACCTTTCGGACCTGGAACTTCTCCATCCCTTACAGACCTCAGCAGGAAGGTTCCTGGTTCTTCCTGGGTTTGGATTTTGTCCTTGTTCATGCTTGATCTGACCCATCTCTCAGGTAATCCGCCGCCGTTATGGCTGGGACAGAAGTTCCTCTTCATCTGATCTGTGTCCATGTCAGCTGCTGATTAATGTTTAGTTCTCTCCAGATCTGGACCGTGGTGTTTTCTGAAGGAGGTTCTGGGGAACAGAGTTTCTTTCCAGATGCTGATTGTTCAGAGCAGCTATCAGAAATAGTGTACTCCAATCCAATGGATGAGCAGGATAACTTTCTCAAAGAAAGTGCTTACATAAAAACCATGTCTATTAGTAGTAGAAATAATATTTAAAATGCCTAAAATTGTGAGAATAACATCAGGATTGTAAATATTTAGTGTTTGTTGGGAGCAGAAATAGTTATAGAGTCCAACATCTGCTGAGAGGAAGGATCTCCTCTAATGCTACTTTGTCCACTTTCACTCTTTCACTCTTAACTTCTACCAAATATTTCACTTTTTTGTGATTTTCTTAAAATTGCAGTTCAGGTTTTAAGTTTTCGCTTACAGCAGGTTGGGGAGGTGTGAATGGGTGATGAAACTCTGATGTGGGATAAAACCAGCAAAACCATAGGTCTCGTTTCAGATTCCTAGGTGAACACCAAGGAGCAGCATTTTCAATTTCTGCCAAAAGCAGGCAGCAGACTACAGCACAGGGCATGACACTTCATTTTAATTCACATTTTGCAAAGAAGGAAGTTGCTATCATTGTCTTCTTCTGAGGTTTTGGTGCAGCGCCCCCACAGGCGAGGAGGGTAACAGATTTTTTTAAAGGTTTTGCTGGTTTGAAACAAACCACAGCAAGTGAAATCGTAACAAATGTTACAATTCTGTCCCCGATTGGACGAAGTCTACCAAACTATCAGGTATGAAAACATTCTAAATTTCTTCCTGCGAGATGTTGGAAGATCAGGTGATGCACAGAGACACAGTTTCTAGAAGCTTGTGGGAAAATGTTTGGTGGCAGTGCAATGGGTAAGACACTTCACCAAAGGTTAGTGTCTGTGTATATTTATATAAGCCTCTATGAATGATTTCATCCAAACCTGTTCACCAGTTTTTATTTTCTCATTGGCATTCCTCAGAACAGAATTCAGAAATTCTCAAAAATGCTTTTTCAATCTTTAAATGAATTTGTCGCTGGTCCACATCAGAAAATCTGTTTCCTGTTCCTTTGAGAAAGTTTGCAAATGCTTTTGTTCTTCATGCAAGAGACTTTGTTCAATTCACTGCTTTTTCTAACATTTTCAGTGACTTTTGTCACGTTGATCAAAATGTTTTATACAGATCTCTTTTGAAGAACATTTAAGCATCATTTCATTTTAAGTCTTTAAGGCTAAATTACTGAACTGACTGTCATAATGTGTGGGTCATATTTAGATGTTTCCATCAGACATTTTTACTAAATCCACCCTGAATTGGTACATTTTCCCTGTTGAATCTGGACTTTCTCCAACGTAGGTAAATGTGTGAAGCTCTAGTTTTTTTAAATGAAATGAGAGTTCATCTGATGAACCCGGAGCCGGTAAATGGCGTATAAAGCCGGTCCAGAACTGAAGAACTTTAAAAATCCTGAACATGATCTAATCACTGTGTTTGTCACAGAGGTGTGGTCTGCCGAAACAAATCCTCCTCCTCCTGTTGGGTTGCAGAATCCCGCCCTCCTGCTGTCAGAACCGAGGAACCGGGTTGGTCCAACTCAGACTGGAGCCAACAGAGACGAAGGAGACTGCTTGTGCTGCCGGTGAGTCCTTCTGCTCTCCTCTCCGTCCGTCTTTCCTTCTGGACTTTCTGCAGCTGCTCAGAGGAGGTTTCTGTGGATCCTGGAGGATTTTCTTCCTCTCTGGTCCGAGCAAAACGCTTCCTGCTGATCCCTAAAACTGCTGAAGATTATTTTAATGTCTCTAAAACCAACCAGCATCACTGGTTACCAAATACAGCTGATAACTACAGATGGACGTCTTGATCTTAAAGGGACTTAGAAACGTTTCCCATACGAGAATTTTATCGTTTTATGATTAAGAAGAGACCAAAAAGTTCAGTTTATTTAGAGATTAGAGAGAAAATATCACATTTTCTGCTCATATCTGTTCATTTCTATCCAGTTTCAAAGCTACATCCTGTTCACCAAAGATCGTTTCTTCTACTAAAACATGCAGCTGATAAAATTAAGAGTTTTTTCTTTCTATTGGTGAGATTCAGAGTTTTAAAAGCAACAGAGCTGTGAGAAAGTATTTACACCCTCAGGTTTCTTCTGTTTTTGCTTTTTTTAGTCCAATTTAAATGTTTCAGAGCTTCAAGTAACTTATTAAAAGCTATGAAAGCAACTTGGTCTTTTGTGGAAAAAATAATTACACCCTAATCTTTATAGCTGGGCTGGAGCAGCAGAGTGTGAGTCGCTAACATCACTATGGAGGGAATTTAACCCTCTGCTTTGCTGAATAGTTTTAATTCAGACACAGTGGACCTAATCATCCAAGTAAATTGGATTTAGCTCAGGACTTTGACTAGACCATGATAAGACTACTAGAGTTTTTAAAAATTATTCATAGGTGAATCTGCTGGAGAGCTATAGATTGTTGCTTTGCTGCTTAACAGCAAAGTTTTAACCAGCATCACAAATGATGGTTGGATTTTTTTCCCTTTATCTCTTATTTTAGTTTTGTTTCATTAATGTTTTTTATTCATTTGTTTTTTTAAATAAGTTTAATTGTATTTCTTATACATTTATTTAAATTTTATTTGTTTAATAATCTGAGATCATTTAGTTTCTCCTCTGTGTGATTCTGTTGGATTGGTATTTGATCTGATCTGGCCTACTTCGTGTTGTCAGACAGGTTCTGTTCATGTGATTTCTTCAGGCCTGTTGAAATTGAACCATCACATTTTTGAACTTTTGGTTGAGTTGGTTTGTTTCTGGGGGTTTTTTTTATTTATTTATTTTTCAATAAGAAATGAAACAATCGTTTGAAAACTGCTCGCTTTTACTTATTTTGACATTTTGGATATTTAAAATCTGTAAGAAACAAATATAATACTAAATTAAAACAAATTTTGACACCAAGATAAATTCCCAGATCTTTGGAAATGTTTTTTCCAGCAAAAATCTAACAATGTTTACATTTTATCTTGCCTTAGTTGCAGTATTTTAGCTGAAATGCTCTCGTTTCCTCGTGTTGCTCTCGTTTCCTCGTGTTGCTCTCGTTTCCTCGTGTTGCTCTCGTTTCCTCGTGTTGCTCTCGTTTCCTCGTGTTGCTCTCGTTTCCTCGTGTTGCTCTCGTTTCCTCGTGTTGCTCTCGTTTCCTCGTGTTGCTCTCGTTTCCTCGTGTTGCTCTCGTTTCCTCGTGTTGCTCTCCTTTCCTCGTGTTGCTCTCGTTTCCTCGTGTTGCTCTCGTCTCCTCGTGTTGCTCTCGTTTCCTCGTGTTGCTCTCGTTTCCTCGTGTTGCTCTCGTTTCCTCGTGTTGCTCTCGTTTCCCCTGCAGCCGTCGGGTGGAAACCCTGCGGCGTGACTCCAGGCAGGTTGCTGTGGGTCTCTGTTGTGACTAATGAGCGGACCCATTAAAGCTAAACGGCGTCCCGCAGGGAGACGGTTCAGGACTGTTCAGGACCTCAAACCCCAACAGACCCTCTTATGTTCGGGTCGGGGAACCGGGTCGACCTTCAAAGCCTGGCAGAGGTCACTTTATTCGCATAATTGCAAGACGAACAGGTCCAGGTGGTGGAATGGCCTAGTTAAAGTCCAAATTGAGTGGCAAGGCTTGGAAGTTCTACTGATCTCCAACCAGATCTGACAGAACGTCAGCCTCTCTTTGGGTCCCAGTAGAACCAGTGCAAAGTCAATAATCGTACCGCCTCGGTGATCAGGGAGGTCAAAGGTCACCTGATCTCTCTCTGAACAATAGCAGCTTGTTTTCGAAGTGTTGGCGCTGCGTCAGTCGAGTGTCCAGATGTCCCGTCCGTTCAGCAGGAGGCCGAGTGAAACTCATCAAGCTGATAATCAGACGCTGATCAGCGATCGGGTCGGTTCCGACCAGCTGCTTCCTGCAGGTGGTTTACAGTGGCAAACGTGGAGAAAAAAAATCAAAAATGAATTTTATTTGTTTATAATTAAAATTTTTATTCATTTTGTTTATAATTTTTTATTGATTTTTCTGATTTATATTTATTATTATTTTAGTTTTTTAAATTTATTTCTGTTTTATTTAGTTATTTATATGAACTTTTTTAGTCCTTATTAATTTAGCTATTCTTTATCTGTTTATTTTTTTCATTTGTTGTATTTAATATTTTTATTCCTTTATTCATTTCTAATAGTTTTATTTCTTGCTTATAGTTTTTTTATTTGTTGATTTTATTTATTCATTTTATTTTTATTGTTTTATTAAATTAATTTAGCTATAAATATTTTTATTATTCATTCACTTTCTATTTATTTTTATTTTTGCGTTGTTATATACTGTTTTATATACATGTAAGGTTTTTTTGTTTTGTTTTGAAATTTTTATTCATTTTTTAAATGTATTTATTTTTATCCAGTTATTTTTATGATCAAACATAAACCCAAATTCTCTGATCTTCTCAGACCTTTTCTGTAAAGATGAATTCATGTGATATTTAGAGTTTTGATCTGAAATAGTTTACAGACTCAGAAGAACCGGTTCAGTCCAAATGTTTAGATGAGGAAGAACCACTTGCCTTACCAGATCACACTCTGCATTTCCCCCTGATTATCCTCCATGTTGTTCTGCAGAGCAGCAGAAAACCCAGCAGCTCCAGCCGGATTGTTGTTCCTGGGACAAACCGACACGGAGCGGCTTTCCGCACGAGACCGAGCTGATAAGATCGGACTCTGGATCAGAACTCAATTAGAACTCTAAATCCAGCAGCTTCTGGCTGATTGGACTAATTGGATCAGAACAGAGTTTGTTTTGTTTCTTTTCTGCATGTTTGAGGTTCTTTAAACCGGCTTCATGGACCGACTGCAGTAACCGAGTTAGAACGTTTCGGGTCATCAACACACAAGAGTTAAATCTGCATTTGTTCTTTTGTTGGTGCTTTTAAAGATCCATTTGCACTTTAAAGGTGCAGTTCTTTATTTATGTACTTTTATTCCACTCTGATGGAGACAAATCTGGGATTTTCTGTAGGAAAAAGACGTTTTATTGTCTTTATCAGCAGTTTCAGTTTCATGTTCAGGTCTGTTGGAGTTTTAACAAGCATATTTTAATCTGATTTTTCTTCATTATAGTTAAACTTTAAACTGAGTTTAAAGTTGTAGGAAATGAACAAACATGCAGATCTAAAACTGCACGTGAAAAACAAAAAAATGAAGCTGGTTTGTTGCAACAGGGCAGAGATTCATTTGGAATCTGTAATTCAGGGTTTTTTTCTCCACAAGCAGCTGAATTAAAGAGCGACCTCCCCCTCAGACGCTGCATGATTACTGAGAGGAAACGCTGCAGCTCATCGTAATGAGGTTTATTTACAGCCTGCAGCTGTAATTTCAGGAGTCTTCTGTCTGCGCAGAGCGGCTTCGGTTTCATGGGGGCCCAACGCTGCAGACTGGGGGACTCAGTCCGACAAATCTGAACAGACTTTACATCCAGAACGATGCGAGGATGAGTTTGTTTGACTTTTACCTTCCACCCTAAGAATCTCTAGAGGAAACCAGTGACGGATCTTCTGTACAAGAGTTTCATCCATCTGACCTTACGGTGTTCAACCTGTGGCCCAGGGGGCCGCTAGTGGCACCTGGATGGATTTTTTTTTTTTTCGTTACCCCCCCCGGCCACAATTCAAGTATAAATTGGGACAAAACTTTATCTTTTGAATCAAAATCTACTGACAAAAATGTCAGATGCAACACAATGCATGTCTACTCATTGACTTATAGTCTGAAGTTCACCTTGTTTCACCCAAATCTACTTTAAATTGCTGAATTAAAGTTGCTTAAACACAGGAAGTGTTTTCAAATGAGAACTGATCTAGATCCTTTTGTTGCTGCTGAGAAATACAAAATATTTTTCCAAACCCAAAATGATAACAAACTGGATGCATTTCTTTCAACAAGAAAAAACCATTGAATTTACAATCCAGTTTCTACAAAAAATGTTTAATTAAAATAGTTAATGCTTTATTTATTGTTAAGTAGATAAAAAAATACAAAATTTTATGATGGGAAAAAACAGCTGAGACATTTTTAACAGAGAAATGTGACGACATCCTGAAGGCAGAAGCTTCTTAAAGAGACAGAATCCCAACTTCAAGGAATTAAATGTTGACGTAAAATTTCTTTTAAGTCATATTTGCTATATAAATATAACAACTGAAGGTAATATAGTTCTTAGATGTGCCTTAAAATGGAATTATGTGGCTAAAAATAAATACTACTTCCAATTTAAGAAGTGTTGTGTTCATTGCAGAGTCATAAAAACAGAAAACTAAATATGGAAGTTATTGCTCTGCCCAGTTCAGATCACATTTTGTTCTCTGGCGATTAGATGCTGGTTCTTTCAGAAAATAATGAATTTTTCATTAAGTTCTGTTTGGTTCTGGTGGGAACCAGGATCTGAACTGTTCTGCAGCGTTGCGTCACCGAGTCGCCGTTCTTCCAAACAGAAACTCTCAACAACCAACCAGGATCAACGTTTCCTCAGCAGCTGCTTCCAATTAATCCCAACAAGAACAGCCTCTCTCTCTCTCTACCCATGTTACCACATGATGCACTGCCTCGCTCGCCCACCCGCCCTCTCCACAGTCGGCATGTCGTCATGAATGTGTTATTAATCTGAAAACACTCAGAACAGACTATTAGTTTCAGATTTTCAAACATTTCATCTGCTTTGTTAGTTCCAGACTAAATTAAATGTTCGACTGTAAATATTTGGGATTTTCAGGAAGCTCCGCGTTGGGAAGGTCGTCTCTAGTTTCTTTGTGGCTGCAGGACAGTTTCAGCTTTAATTCCCCATATAAGCTATCCTGGTTTCCCTCTCCGTCTTTTCCCAAACTGTTAAAAGGATTTAATACAAGTTGGAAGAAGTTTCTCGTTATCCTGGACGGATCTTTCCATTCCTCAGAAAAATGCTTCCTCATATCAAGGTCAGATTTCTGCTTCTGTGCGGCTGTTACTCCGGTTTTCCATTGCTGCTCAGCATTTTGACTTGGACCAGTTTGGAAGAATCAAACTCGGTCTTATCCGGCTCTGGATCAAGAACCAGTTCTGCAGCAGAAACCGAAAAAGAAGGATAAAAAATCTTCCATGACTGACTTTCTGGTTTCCTGTCTTCCCTGAAGCCGAGATATTTAAGTAGCCTTTAGATTTTGTCTGAGAAATCATAAAAAAAATCTGAGTCGAATTTTAATATTTATGCAAAATGTAGATCAACACTAACCAAAGACAAGACATTTTTTATTTAGGTGACTTCCTGTTATTACTGCTCTGGTAAAAATGCTAAAGGGGCAATATTATGTAATATCGACATGTTTGAGCTTTACGTCAAGATATAAAGTTCTTCCCTTATAAAACATTCCTGTAGTGTCGCCTTAGTATCACATGTTTGAGAAGTCATTTAATCTCCATGGTAACCAATCAGCTGAGCAAAATGATTGGATGGACCTAGCCCCGCCTTTGGGACACAGCTCCTCCCCCACTCAGCTCCTTCAGACTAGCCAGCAGCAATTAGCAAACAGCTGGTGAAAATGTAGCTCATTATAGGAGCTGCTTATCAAAGCAACCCATGTTGGGATGACTTCCAGAAAGAGCAGGAGTTTTTAAAGAGACAGAGGCCAAAATTACAAGGCCTTAAAATACGAATTAAAATTTCTTTTAAGTCATACATATGTACAGCATTTTTATAACAACTGAAGTTAACATAGTTACTTGACTATGCTGTAAATGGCACTTTGTGCCCGGAAAACAAATAACAAGGCCCTTTTAAAATTGTATTAATTAATCCACGACTTTCTGATTTTCTGCAGGATAGATGAGCGCAGAAATCCGTTTCATTTAAACGAGTCAGGATGAAACTTCGAGAAAACATTTCCTGTTCGAAACTCAGCTATGCCTTCACTCAGAGATATAAACTAAAACCATGAAAAAAAAAACAAGTTATTTCTTTCCTCTGCTCTACTGAATATAATTAAACACAAGCTACAAAACTAACTGCAAATAACTGTTTTATAACATTTGTTTTATGTTTAAATATAAAAATAGTATTAGAAAAGCACCTTTCACTTGCTGTGTAGCACGGTGAAGGATCTGTGATGCTGTGGGCCTGTTTGTCCTTTGGAGCCTTATCAGAGTTCCTGGCATTTCGCCTGGATTCCCTCTGGTGTGGAGCTGAAAGCGAGTCGCCTCCGACTCTTTCAGCAGGATAATCATCCTAAACATCAACACAGAAACGGCTCATTGGGCGCAGAATCAACTTCTTCCAGAACCGTCCCGGTTCTAAATCCCAAAGCGAAGCCCGGGTTTGTGATCCAGCTGTGTTGTTGTTCTGGTTTGGAGCTTTGAAGTCGCCCTGTTGGTTTGCTCTTCCTCTGCCTCAGATGTTTGTATTCTTCTGGTTTTGTAGAAGTCGGATCAGGACACAATCCGTCTTGTTGCTACAATCTGACATCGCTCTGATGTTTAACGCAAATATTTCACAAAATAACAAACCAATCAAAACCACATCAGTGGTCCAGCTCATCTGGTTACTGCAAGATTCCTCTCAGATAATCCTGTGGTTTTTATCAGCTTTCATCCTTTTGTTTCCCAACGCCTTGTGATTGAATTTCTCGCCGTGTTTCTGATTGCAGCATTTTCCAGCCGGTCGTTGTGTAACGAGTCCAGCGTTCCTGAGCTTCCTGCGGTTTCTGGGGACTCTGGCAGCAGCTCTTGTGTAAAGTTACAAACTCCAACTGGTTTGTTTTCACGCAGCAGCTGCAGAGAGGCTGAAGGCCGTCCAGGCATTGTTTGAAATCACACACCATGTGTTTAGATGTAAAGAATGTCAGTTTTAACCGCAGCATTGATGTTTTTTAGATCTAAAAACCAATAGTGGAACTGATTCTGAGTCAGAAACCAAAATGGACCGGAAAGATGCAAAAACAGTCCGAAAATGAGCATTATCCCTTACTGGTTTAGGATAAATAAACTTGAAATGGTTTGAAAACGTTCCAGTTTTCCTGCTCGTCGTGTCCGAACAGCGACGCGGGACAGGAAGTGTGCGACTGGGATGTTTGACCCTTCGTAAGGCGTTTGATTCCAAAGCGTTTCAGAGGAAAGCAGCGTGTGGCGCTGACGTCAGGTTGTTTATCAGCAGGATGGGAAATTCCCGCTCCAGCAGCCAGATGTGTCTCCAGTTTATCTGCTGGTCGGTTTGGCAGGAAGCCGACGGTTAAATATAAAAGCTGCTGCTCTGTTTTTAACCTGCATCACAGAAACACAGGAAGCAGGAGATGGATTCCCCAGCTTTTAATGCAGACGCTTGAGCTGCACCTCCTTCATGTTTGAATGCAAAGCAAGCAGAAAGTACATTCACAATTAACAACAATAATATGTGTTATTTAGCCTGTAATCAGAAAAAATCTAGGAGTTCATTTTTCAAACTCATATTTTTACTGTTATTCATAAAGATGTCTCAGTTAGCTAAATGCTAGTTAAACATTTAGCAGGCTAAATATGCAGCTCCAAACTAAATTTCTAGATCCAAGCTAAATATTCAGCTAGCAGGCTAACTGAATATGAATTAAATTTAGCCTGCTAGCTAATTTTAATTTAGTCTAACTGGAGAAAAAAACTCAAATTTTGACATTACTCTCTCAACTTTTCTGAAGAAACATAGAAAATATTAAACTTTTGGAGTTTTTCTGAGTTTTCAGAAGGGTTTACTATTTTTCTGAGTTTACTCATTTTTTCCCGTCTACATTGGCCCTAATATGCCATTGAAAACATCTGTGCTGTATCATTCTTGAACTGAAGTCAGGGGCCGCAAATGGCCCTCGGGCCACACTTTGGACTCCCCTGCATTAGGGCCATAAAAGATTCAGATGAGCTTATTCAGGCATCTTATCAGGATGCCTTCTGGGTCCTTTCTGGACTTGTTCAACCAGGGTTAGACCCAGAATCCTCTGGAAGGACCACATGAATCTCTTCTGGTTTTGGTAAGACCCGCAGGATGTCCTTGGAACGACCTCCACCTTCTCCTAGGCTCGATAAACCAGTGAACCTTAAATAAGTGGATTTATGATGATGAGTGAAGTGACCAGAGGACCAAACTCTTTGTGTTCATATCAGCGGCTCTTCTGCCTCTGATGTCTGAGATGTTTCCTCAGTCTTGATCCGTCTGCTCGGTCAGATCAGCATCACTTCTACAGCCGAGGCCAGAAAACACTTTGTCTTTTGTCTCTGTAATACTTTGTCCACTCAGCGGGTTTTCAGTGAAAGCTTCGACATTCCTCTGAGGCTCAGACCAAACCCGGCTGGTACAAACCACTAAACACCTCTGGGATCATTACCTGCCCCGAAACAAGCGGACCTTTCTCTGCTTTCCACACATCCTGCAGCTCTGCAGCCTCTCAGCTTATTTACAACCAAAGCAAAGCTCTGTAATCACGTTTTTTGGTGACAAGGGAAACTTTGTTGACCAGCTCTCTCTTGAAACCACAGAATCACTCAATCTGCAGACTAAAACGGTGCAGTGAGGGAAACCAAACACCCTGAGACATTTTGGAGTAGAAACTCCTGAAGGAAAAGGTCAGCGGTTATTACAGCTCGTGGTCTTAATTGTGTTTTGGCAGCACTTCCTGTCTGTTATGATAAAGTTTGACGTAATGACTTAAACGAAACAATACCTTACAGCAGTTGGGTGGAGACCACTCCAGCAGGCCTTTGTTTGGATTTTTGGAGCACTAAGCAGCTTGAGGAGCCAACTCCCTCACTACAACTCAGATTTAATCAGGTTAGAGGTCAACGCTTAGACAGTCACACAATGACAGACCTCTAAAGTGCAGCTCTGCATCGCAGCGAGCGCAGAAATACCTGCAGAACCAACAGCAGGTCTTACAGTTATCAGTCACGTTGGTGCATTTCTCAAATCATTTTTGGCTTTTGCAAAACAATTCATACAAAATGTAAAATCTATATCAACGAACATGTCAGTGCCTCAGAAGGACAAGTTCTCGTTTCATTGGGTTCTGATAAGACAGTCAGATTTTAGTCATGTTGTCAGTAAAACACTGGATGTTCTGCTGTAAACTATGGTTAAAGTTTTCATGTCAAGTATTGTAATCATGACAGACCAGTAAAGGCATAAATGTGGTAAAAGATTCACATTTACATCTTTACTGTAACTTATTGATAGATCATGTGATGTGATACAGAAAGCAAGAAAAAAACGAAAGTATCAATAGGAACATAAGACAATCTCCTAAAGGAAAACTGAACATGCAGTTATGTAGAAAATATATTTCTTCCTAATTCTGCCACAGCCTCACTCCTCTTCCTCTTCCTCTTCCTCTCTCTGGCTGTTTACCTCGTCCAAATCCTTGTCCTTCCACTGTCACAAATGTAACATCATGTTTGTTTAACTGTAAAAAAAAAAGCTACAGAAATGTCTCTTCAGGTTTCAGTCGGATGACGGACGATGTCCACCTGTAATGAAACACACATTCATGCTCTCCCCAGTTAAATACGAGTGTTTTCAGTTGGTTTGACCTCCTCCAGGCTGTGTTGATCCTGCGGTCGGACTTTATTTACACAAACTTGGAGCTAACCACAGAATCCTGCTAAATTCTCTGTGTTTACATGTGTTTTTATGCATGTGTTTGGGTTCCTGCTGCTCTGTAGTCTAGTCTGACATAATAAAATGAACTGAGCACCGTTGGCTCTGTAAGGTTGCAGATAACCTGCACATTTTTAAGTAAATCAAACTGTGTTTGTTGTCACAGTTTTGAAGTGTGGAGCGCTCAGGAAAAAGAAAACCTTCTCCAGCGGCGGTTGTTTTGGTTTGGACTCATTTAGCAGCATCAAACCACAAGCAGCATCAAACTCTGCAATTTGAGCTGCGATGACTCATTTATTTCACTAAATGTAGCCGCTTGGAAATCAAAGGTCCAGTTTTAGAGCTACGCATGAAAACATGCAGCTCAGTCCTGAAAACTACGCTCTGAGGTTTGTTAGCGATGCAAAGCACAATGTTCATGACATTTGTCCAAAAAGAATACATTTCCACACAGATTACAGAGAGATTTTGCTAAATTAGTGAGAAATTAACAACTGTACATACAAGTAGAATTAAGTCCAAAATTATTCAGACATCTGTTGAATTTATGTTTAAAATAGTTTTTATTCAACCTAAAGCTTTGCTTCTAGCAGGAAATGAGACGGTTTTGGTCTGCAGAGAAGATCATCAAGTCCAACTTTTTCTCCAGTTAGTGTCTCTGCAGACCCCACACATGCCTGACATAAACTGCTTAGACTTTTACTTTCAGGTTGGTGCTACATAGAGAGTTCTCTGATGAACACTTAAAAGTCAAAATGTGATCAATGTGATGAATATTTCCCATGTCGTCTTCTTTTATAAAAACACAAGATACATTCATTATTGGCTCCTTATTCTCTCTAAAATCTTGCAGAAAATTGTATATTGAAGTTTTCCAGTCTGGGTTAAAGAACCGTCACAGAAGAGTCAGCACTGTTAAGGGATTTTAATTATACATTCTCTGCAACAGATTGTGATCGCTGTGTTGTTTTGGTTGTGCTGCCTTCGATACAGTGGGCCATCAGATTCTCTCCCAGAAGGCATCTGGGGCCTGAGTAGACTGAATGACAGCAGACACTCGCCTCCTGTTTTGTGTGTCGATGTTCCTTCAGCACGTTCCGTCACTGAGGGAATCTTGCATCAGTTCTGCTGTCAGAGACCCATTGATGCTTTTTCTGGTCATTTACCCTGAGCTGAGGCCTCCAGCGGTCCCCGAGGGGCCCGAGGGGCCTCCAGGGACCCTTATAATTCAATCTGAGAGCTGTGTGCATCAGCAGGGGTTCCTTTATTTAGTCTCTTTTGTGGTAGTGAATATAAATCTGTTTCATGTTTTCTGCAGCTGTCCAAACTTATTAAAATGTACATAATCATAAGATGTGGTCTTTGCGGCAGATCTTTCATGCATTATGATCTATTAACATACTACCAGAGGGAGATGTTGCTTCATACTGCCTGTAGATGGACTAGGTAGAAAAATAATATGGTAACTTAATTAAAATGACTTTCTCTCCTTCTAACAGGGAAGGATTTGAAGAAGAACCAGAAATCCTGGACAGAGGTTCAGATTCTCTGATCAGAAGAGCTTCATGTAGGTTTGTCTTCCTTTTTGATTTAGTTTTCCTGTTAATTGTTTCATGTGGAGCAAATGTCCAGTGAACTGCTCCATCTAGTTTGGGTTAGATATGAGATTTTATAAAGTTATGGTTTGGGAAATGGAGAAAAAAATTATTTATGTCACTGTTGAATTCAGATTTAAAATTATTTTAATCAACCTAAAAGTTTCATTCTGACAGGAAATGAGATATTTATTGCTCAAAAGATCAAAAACCAAAGTAAAAAGAGTGTTGGTTCAAAGAAATATTTGATCTGTTTTATAGGGGAACAAATGTCATGTTAATTATTGTCTATACTTATCTCCGTAATTAAACATTTCTTTGGAGACGACCCAAGTTTGAGGTTGGAATGTCCCTTTACCATCACCCTAATCTTGAGCCCCTTTCAACAGATGCTCTCAGATTCTGGTTGATCCACTATTAGGTTTCCATAAATAATTAATATTTCAATATTAAAATAAAATGTACTTAAAAATGCTAACTTGGTCCAAAGTCAGAACAAACTGAGCTGTTAGCTCACCAAAACGTGTAATAATGCGATGTAGATCATTAATTTAGTGAAGTTTTCATATAATTAATGCAGTAATAAACATTTATAACCATTCATAAACATTTTATGAAACACTGATTTACTTTGTAAGCATTCCTCTAAGCTAATCCCACAGGGAGGACTGAAAATTAGATCAAACTAACAGCCTGGTTTCCCCCTAAAACTAAATTGCTTTGTGAATTAATCTAAGAGAAATCTCAAATTGTATGTAAAAACATAAACAGTTTTTAATTATATCTTACTGCACTTGGAATAAGACAAAACTAACTTACAAGTAACTTTTTAGTGAGATATGAGTTTATTTGAAGTAAATAATGTTATAATTCTGACAGATTACTTAACAAGGCAATTTTTCCATTACAAGTGAAATCATCTGCCAGTGGAACTAATAGTGTTGATCAATAATCAAGAATTATTGACCTAAAACAAGTTCCTACATTGTGCTGAAAATTTTCTTGTAAGTTAATAAAACAAAGTTATGAAATTTGCGCCAAAAACGAGACACAAATTCTTGGAAAGATTTTGAGTTTTTGCAATGAGGACAAACATTTTGAATATAACATCTGATGATTTGTCAATGGAAATCTTGGCTTTGTCTAAAATATTTAATAGATCTTTGTCTTGTTTTTGAGATGCTGTTTAACTTCTTTGTTGGTTTTTTCTATCATTTTTCTCATGCGTTTCTCTAAAACTTGCAGAATAGACAAGTTCATATTGGTGTTGGGAAGCTGTTTTACATAAAATGCATTAGATCCTGTTTGTTTTAGTGTTCATTCAGTGAAACCAACATGGTGTTTTTACTTGTTTTTATCATACTGGTCCAGTCCTGGTTTCATTAACAAGATAATATCTTTGGGTTTTCTCTCATTATTCAATCATTCTGTTTATAAGCGGATTTAAGCCAACCATCAGGGATCAGAGGGTGTTAAAGTTTCCTGCAGATGTGTGAACAGATGAAGGTGATCCGACTGTAACTCAGATTTATTGGTGACCCGTAGATAACCTCAGCTGGTTAAGGTAAACCGTGTTTAATCCAGGACCAGATCTGATTATTCCCCCGGCCAGCAGACTGCTTGATACGATTACAGACAATCGATTCAATGGAGCAGCCAAGCATTTCATTTTATTTTATTTTTGATCATTTGATAATTATTGGTATCTTGCTGGTGTGTTTTAGAACAAGAAAATGTAGTTTTTCCTCAAACAAATCTGACCAAATGTCTGATTCACAGAAACGTTTGGCAGTTTGTTGAGCTGAGAGTTTTTGACCCTGAAGCTTTGTGCAGTCCGTCTTGTGTTGAAGAACTTGGTGGAGGTTTTGTGTTGTTTTGGGGTTTTTTACTCAAAGTTATTTAAGAACTTATATGAGTCATTTGTTCATTTTTGATGCCAAAATTCAATTTCAAGAGTACATTTTTCAGAGTTCTTGGTTGAAAAAGTAGCAGTTGTTAGGATTTAAATATATAAGCTACAAATGGATGGATGGGATCATAGGGATCAGTGGATAAATGGATGACAAAGACAGGCTGGATGGACGGATGGATGAACAAATGGCTGGATGGACGGATGGATGAACAAATGGATGAATAGACTAATGGACGGACGGACGGAGTCCATTTGACTCCATATGTATTTCCAACCTCATCCAAGCCATGACTTCTTTTTCTTTTTTTTTATCCTCCATTGTCATCCAGACTGAGTAACTCCTCCTTCTCCTCCTCCTGTTCCTCCTCCATCAGCAGATCCTCCTCTCTAAAAGCTTCCTCAGTGTTCTGCAGAACCTTACACCAAACAGGAAGCAGCGACTGCGACCCCACCCATAGCCCCCACCCCCGATCCCCACCTGGAGAGCGGCGCTCCGCCCGTCTGCCCAGTGGTGGCACAAGGAGTCCAGTCACCCCAACAGGAAGCTGACTTCCTCTTCCCTCCTCCATCCAGGCTCACTTCCTCCGCTGAGAGGAACGCTGCTCCTCCTTCTCCTCCTCCACCTTATCCAAATCTCTCTGTACTCTCCCATGAAGAGGAGGAGGAGGAGGAGGAGGAAGAGCACAGCTCCAGCTCTTTATAGAATATTCAATCCCAGATAAAGAAAACTCACCAACACATCAATGTTAATCTGGTACATGTTCTTCCTGCTGTTAGCAGATGTTCTGGACTTCCTGTTTCCTGTTTCTCTCAGCTCTAACTCAGCTGCTGATGTTCAGATATTCCGACCTGTTCTGATTTTGTGATTTAATTAACGATGGAAGTCATTTAAATTTTTGGTTTTCTTCTATCTCTCAGTTCTAAAGCTCAGATTATCTTCCTCTGCTCAGATTATTTCCATCCTGCCATCATTTATGGAAACATTTTGTCAACTTAGTATAATTTCCTCACAGCCACTTTTCTGGAGAGCTGAAGATAAAACTGGAAAACAATAATATGCTGATAGGAAAAGCTGGAAAAACCTGGAAAGTATGGAGTTTCTCTTTTTTTCTTTGTTTTTCCTCTTTTCTTTATTCCTTTCCTTCCTTAAAGGCTTTTTTTTTTTGTAGGTTTATTTTTTTAGTCTTTTTTAGTCTCAATTATAAATATCTGATATACATATAGATTAGTTATTGATTCATTGTATTTGGGAATACAATGATAATTTCCATTTTTATTCAGTGTTTGCCCAGGTTTTTATTTGACTAAATCGTCTGAATCCAGATATAAATAAGAGGAAAAAACTGTTGGATTTATTGTTGCAATGAATGTTGCAGCAAAGCCTAAGCTTTCATATTTCAGGTTTATTTTCTTTTTGTTCCTCAAGTTTCGATAGTTTTTGAAGCGTTCCTGCACATAATTAACCATCATCAGACTCTCTGTAGTGTGCCGCCATAAACTGAAGCCAAGTCAGATATGTTAGTGACTTTAACTGGGTCGTGTTGAAGTTAGTGTGAAGTCAGAGCATAAGAGGATCAGCTGGTCGTTTGTCTCTGGGAGAACAGGTGGCAATCTCCTCAGCTGCATTAATATTTTCAATTCAAATCCGATGAATTCTTTCATTCTGCTGCTGGGCCGAACCGGGGGAGGTGATGAGGAGGAGGAGAAGGTCTTTGTCTGTGAAGAATGGAGAGGGGGTCGGCCGTGGCAGGGCGTCCTGCGAGCCAGCAGATGGCCGATGGGTTGAGCAGACAAAAGTGAGCCGCAGAGTTTTTCCTTTTAAAGCTGGAGAGACCAACACAAAGCGTCAGACTGAGTGGGGGTCAGCCTGAGGCATCAGCATCCAAGAAATGATAGATATATATTCTGTAGCTCTATTTCTAAAACATTACAAAATAATCTTCTTTAAAAAGTTTTTTCTCATTTTAAGAATATTAAGATTTTTGCACTAGAAACTAGACAAAACGTACTTGGTGAGATTTAGTGTTTTTGCAGTGCAGTCTTAAAGGAACTGGTGCTGAGATAGAAATGGTTAATCTACACCAAGATTAGTTTTTTGGTTCTTTTTTTTTTGTAGGACCAAGAAGTGATTTGGTGAAAATATATTCAAAACAATAAGTTTTTTCCTTATAAGCAACCATGTAGTTTTGTTTCATCAGGCCTGTTGTGTTGTTCAAAGTTGCAGGCTCCTCAAAGATCGATATCGATGTAAAAGTTGAGACTCTCAGACTTCGCAGTCAAATGCAAACTGAAGCCATGTTTTCTTTTTCTGGATAAAGATCTAATCATCATTATTTGGACATTTATTTACATCAGGTCAACACAGTTTCCGGAGTCCTGATCTGTCCCCAATAGAGAAAACAAAAATAGGACAAATTTCTCAAATTGTTGAAAACTTTGATACATGTTTGTAGAGAGAATAAAGCACAATAAACAGATAATATCCCAGATAGCTTCATGCTTTTAATGCCAGAACAGCATTAAATGTTGGGAGGAGGGAAAAACTTCACTGAAGCGAGGAATGCGGGAAAACCTGTCAGATTACTGATGAAACTGTGTGAAACAAACTCCTCCTATAATTAAACCTCCTCCTTGGAGTCACAGCTGTCCAGGGTTCAGCCCGCTTCTTTCAGGAGAGGTCAGAGGTCGGCGATGCGTTCGGGGGTCAGTGGCTCGTCCTCCTCCCTTCGTCTTCCTCCCTCTTCCTGCTGCGGGACAGGATGGGCGCTGCCCGGCTCTGGCCGGCTCTTACGCACCGAACCTTGAGTTTGTCGGAACCTCTGACCTGTTAGCGGAAATGAATGTTCAGAGTTTTTATTGCTCTGCAGAAGATGTGTAATTGAGTAATGATTTCTGATCATGTCAAAGGTTGTTGGTTTAAGCGCAGCAGGAAATCCTGTTCTGTTTGCTCCGAGTAGAAGAATGGATACCACTTTACAACAAGGCTCCCCTTAAAGTTAGCTAATAAAAAGTTCATATATTATTAATTCATCTCTAAGCACTTTATAAATCATTAATTAGTGTTTATTAAAAAGATCTACCGTTCTTGCAAAATCTGTTCAGCTATATATTTTATCCAGAGATGTTATACTAAATATTTCAGACTATTTAGATAAGCATTAGTAAATGTATATTTTTAGCATAGTCTCTTTCTCATCCTTACTTGATAATGATTTAAGTGTTTATAGATTCATTAATAACATATTTATAAACTATTTATTAGCCATCTGTAATGGGATCCTTATTGTAAAGTGGAACCAAAAAATGTAGAATTACTCAAAGTTCTTTATGTAGTTTTATTTGAACATTATAAACTGAACTGACCCCTTGTATTCACTCAGGTTATGAACTTCAGCTGTCTATTTGTCCCTCTAAAAATACTTATAACTGCATATTTTAATAGTTCAAACACCAAATATACCATAATGTGCACAAATATGTAAACTTGAAACTGTTTTAGCACTACCAAAAAATCTACCGTTTTCCTCGTCTACACTCTTGGGGTTTCATCCAATCAGCATAAAGGAAAATAAGTGCCGCTCTTTGATTGGCTGCTTTGTAAATGTCAAGTAGCATTGCAACTTTATTTTCAGATTCCAGAGTTGCATTTTCTTTATGGAACTACGTATTTAGATATGCTCTACCAGAAAATCTGCAAATTTTTCACAGAAAAATCTGTGAATACAGAACTCAGAATAGGCAGAGATCCAATGTACAGGTTATATTTCTGCAAAACTGTTCATTCAAAAATTATTGCGAGAGTTTGGAGTGATGTTTTGAGGGTTGCAAGTTCAAATCCAACTGGATGATGCCTTGCTTCCTCATATAGTTGTCAGCAAGACACTTTTAGTTTTTGTTTTGTCTTTGCAGTTTTGATTTTCTTCCTCTTTTCTGGCTTTTTCTTTTTCCCTTTTCTTCCTTTTTTTCTCTTCTCTTTTCCATTTTTGTCTTAAAAAGGGGGAACGTTTTAATTTTCAAGCCACAAAGTATCATTTAGTGATTTTTTTGTGTTAAAAACCAACTTCAAACGATTTTTAACAGTTTTTTTACACTAACAGTTTATGCAAGTTGTCATAAAGACTTTTTGTTTAAGTGTGAAAAAGTATTTGCTGGAGTTTTAAAGGACAGTAAATGGACTTGGTTCTGTCCAGTTGGGTTTTAGCCTCCTCAGGTTGTCAGAACTCCCTTCTGCTTAATGCATCTTAATATTTTTCAGTAAACATTCAGCGGGAGCTGCAACATCTCAGCAGCACCTTGTAGCTGATGATTAACTGGACTCCGTTGTTCTGAACGGTTGAGCAGCTGCAGCCAGATGAGCTCAGCCTGCAGATTTCATGTTTGACAGGAAAAAAGAAGCAGAAGGAAAGAAAACCAGGCGAAAATTGCTCAGCATTCCAGAAAACCAAAATAAACAGGAGGAGGACAAGGTCTGGTTTCAGAAACAGAAACGTCATGGAAGAGAAGGAGAGAGGGAAGGAGGAGGGGAAGGGGTTCGTACAAAAGGAAAGTCTGTGTGTTGGAGCTCACAAAGCCCCTCCCTCCTTCTGTTCTCCCAACAGATGAGCAGAAAGAGGGAGAGAGAGAGAGAGGAGCTGGAAGGACGCAGAGGAGGACGGAGAATGAAGAGGCAGCTGTGGATCTGAAAACCGGTAAAAATCCTGAATCTTCATCATCATTTTACACTGAGAAGCAGAAAGTTTTAGTTTCATTTTATCATCTGATGAGATCCTGGTTCTGGATAAAACTGATTTTAGGTCATTTAGGTCATTTCTGCTCATTTCAGAGAGAGAGAGAGAGAGCTGCATGTTAAACGGAGCAGGTGGAATTACTGCAGCAGAGTTAAAGACGTTTCATTGGTTGGTGAAATAATCAGTAAATGTTCAAAATAATAGAAAAATCTGAAGGTGATCAGGAATCTAATGTCAGCATTTCTGATTTGATCCTGAATAATTTAGTTAAAATGAGTCAAACCTTAAAGTTTAGAATTATTGCAGCTTTTTGATGCCTTGAATTTTCAGCTCTGTTGGTTCATGATGAGTTCAGGTGCTTTATAAGTACAGTCTTAGTCTGATTTGATCGCCAGGGGTTCCTACAATTTAACAGTTAATAAAATGTCCTCAACAAACATCTGAAAAGTGTGGCGTGCCTTTGAGGTAAAACTTTGTGGAACCACTTTTCTATACAGTTACAGCTGCAGATTTTTGGGTGGGGGGGGATCTACAACAGGTTCTGCAGCATCTTCTTACCAGAAGAAATGAATCTTCTCCATATTATTATACTGCCATCATCATGCTTAACAATGGGGATGAATGATGATTTACTTAGTTTTCCTTTGGGATAAATAAAGTATTTTTGAATGTCAATTTGAATTTTAACAGTTAGTTGTTTTTTTTCGCTTTTTCTGCCAATCTTATCATTTTGCATGGAGGCCATTTCTCCTAAATGCCTTTTAGCTTTTTTCAGCAGTTTCTTTGTTTTTGCTGCTCTTCTATTAAAACCAGAACTGTTCGGTGCACGACTACAGTTCGTCCTGTGAAATTCTGCATAATATGAAAAAAGATGTAACAAGTGAAATAAACTTTTCACCAATATTATGGAACGATTGATATAAAAGGATCTTAAATCTTGCTGAAAAGTTACCAGTAGGTTTGTTTTGTCTTTTTTAAATGTGCTGAAATATTTGAACAAGAAAGATTTTGTATTTTTGCAGTGTATGAAATGAAAGCAAAGCATTTATGAATCTCTTTGCAACACAAGGTAATGGGCCTTGTGTTGCGTTTTAGTTTTACTGTGAGATGGGAAATTACAGCTTCCCAGTGGAAAAAATCCACTGGAACACCCTCCAAAGTCTGATTTCCCACTGGGAAACTGGGAGCAACTCTGACTAACACCAGTTCTGACTTTTAAGCCAACTTTGTGTTTCAATATGGCCGCTCCTCACATCTACAGCAGTAAGACGTGGTGGAAACGTTCATTTTACGAAACACACATGTAAGGGTGTATTTAAAGTCAATGTTACGTGCAGCGCCTGCAACAGAAAAAGTAAAACATTGTTTATGGCAAACAAAATTCTTACGAAATAATGTTTGTACGAGTCACCATGTTTATGGGCGTCGCCATGTTGAAATTCCAACTTCTCAACTAGAAGTCTGACGTCCATCCCAGCTCAGAGTTCCCACTTTCATTAACTTCTCAATGTCTCATGCTGATGATGTCATTTTCCAGGTTGCCATGGGAAACACAGACAGTCACAGCAGCTTCAGCTCTCCGGTCAAACCCTGCGGCTCCCTCAGGTTCTCCACCAAGAAGGAAGAGGTAACGTCGGCCCGCAGCTGGTGGCGGAGCAGCCAGAGCCGGGGCCAGGGCCACCAGGGCCAGCAAGCCTCCTGGCAGTACGAGTCCGCGCCCAGAGGGGGCGCCAAACAGAGTGTGGGATGCCCTCAGAGGTTCAACCAAGGCGAGCGGACGCAGGACGGCCGCAGGAGTCCGTTTGGATTCCAGGGGCCTAACGGTGATCAGGCGTCCCTGCAGTGTGGCGGCAGTCCCAAGGTTCTGCTCAGCAAAGATGGCAGCATGAGGGTGGAGTTTACGAACGCCAGGGTGGTTCCTGTTGAGCCGCAGGGCCCACCACCCTCCAACCTCCACCCAGAGTCGTCCCACCGCACCAGCAAGGGCAGCTCGCTGAGCTCAGAGGGGTCCTGGTACGACTCGCCGTGGGGCGCCGCCGGCGAGCTCACCGACAGCGTGTTCGTCTGCGGACAGAGCGTCGACACCAGCAGCGGCTACAACACCTGCTCTTCCACTCAGGTGGAGGACGTCTCACCTGGGTTTAGCTCCGCCCTCCTGTTCCCTCCTGCAGAGGGCGCCAAAGGCCACAACAGCTGCTCCTCTGGCCGCACTGAGGACAGCGGCATCGGGGACTCTGTCATCCTTCAGCCTGACCTCCATGACCTCAACCTGGCGTCACCGTCAGACTTCCACAGCAGACAAAACGCGCTTCCAGCCTTTCCAACGTCAGCAGACTCTTTCCTGCAGCAGCAGCTGCTACCAGCTATGGACAACGTCATCCAGGAGGAGGCGCCGTCCGTTGGAGGCATCGAGCCGCGGTACTTCTCTCACACGCTGCCCAATCGT
This sequence comes from Xiphophorus maculatus, assembly GCF_002775205.1. Lineage (NCBI taxonomy): Eukaryota > Metazoa > Chordata > Actinopteri > Cyprinodontiformes > Poeciliidae > Xiphophorus > Xiphophorus maculatus. The sequence continues at coordinate 3,833,053 of NC_036457.1, forward strand.
AAAGCCGAGCCTGTGAGCGCCGCCTTCTCCGGGAACAACCGGAAAGACTTTCTGAAGAGTCGGATCCGACAGCTGAGCGACTGGACGGGCAGTTTGAGCCGCAAGAAGAGGCGGATCCAGGTGGGAACCTGGAAAACCTGCACCTACACTGCAAAAACACAAAATATTACCAAGCATTTTGGTCTAATCCACATATCTTAGTACACTTGAATTAAGACAGAAACTGAATTACAAATAACTTTTTAGCCAATATTGATGAATGACTCAGTTCCACCGGTTTTAATTTTAACTGGAAATGGTATTTATTCATGAGTATTAATGAATTAATGACTTAAAACAAGTTCCTACTGTTTGCTTTCCTAAAACCTATAAGTTAGTTTTATATTAATCTACACAGTGCAATGCAAGTTAAATTTAGTTAAAACTTTTTTTCTAGATATTATATCCAACTGTCAGGAGGTCTAATGAACTAAAACTTTAGAAAACTTTTAGATCTTTTTTAGGTAATAAATTAGGTTTACTTGTATTCAGAGACAAAGTTTCTCAAAGTAACTAAAGATGTTAAAAGTACTAAAGCTGTTCAAAGTACTAAAGCTGTTCAAAGTACTAAAGTTGTTCAAAGTTCTTTACATCACAAAAATACAAAGTCATCACCAACTGAAAGTCCATTTTGCCAAATGTCGTCATTACACATCAAAATGTTGGTTAGTGTTTCAGTTAGTATGGTTCAAAAGCATATTTAAAGCACTTTTTAAATACCTACTTACAAATAATCCTTTATTTTTATTTTCCTTTTTTCTATATTTATATTTAGAATGCATTAATTGAAATCAAAGTGGAACCAAAGTCAAATTCCTTTGCGATTAAAGCTGATTCTAAACTTAAAATCCTGTTGTTCTGAGTCCAAATGCTGAAAAGGAACCAAAACAATCCACATCATTGTTCATCAAAATGGACGAATCAACATATTTCTAGAATTTTCATCCCCGAATGTCATCCAAACGATAGGTGGAGTCGCCTTAAATGTTTCCTAAAGATTGTTTTTCTATGCCGACTCCAGAGTGTTTTCACACCCATTTAGCTGTAATGAAGAGGAAAAGTGTGGTCTGTTAAAGCAGCTCATAAAACCCAAACAGCTCCTGCAAATAAACCCCCAGAAAGCAGAGAGGATGATGCAGACCAGTCATTTTACTGCAGTCAAACAATCAATAATTAACCATAATGACAACTGATATAAACAAGGGAGACATGTTAACTCATACAAGAAATCCATAACAAATTTACTCCAGAAAATGATCAAATTGAAATTCCTACTTGAAATTGAACTCAGGTCTGAGTAGAACTGCTTCAAAATATTTTTTAAGAAATTGCTCAAGTGAAAGTAATTCATTAAAAGGCTATTCAAGTACTAATTTAAAATATTAAATCAGAATATCTGATATAATACTTTAAAATATTGTAAACTAAAATACACTATTGTATGCAAATTCTGCTATTTTAAAGATTAAAAAGAAATAAATAATTTTGAGAAATAAAATTACAGATTCAGACAGATGAAACACCTTTACATTTTTTAAATATACAAAAACAAAATCTACAACTACAGTAACTATAGTAATGTAAATATACTGTGTATATCAAAATATTATTAGAATAACAGATCTAGCGCATAAACAAGATGTTTCACTTTAAACATCTTGTTTGATTTTTTTTGTTTTTTTTATTCAGTGAAGTTACTTTAAGTGGGTCTGGTATCCAGAAATATTAGTCAAGTAAAAGTAAAAAGTACAGTGTAGTAAAACTACTCCTAAAAGTAAATATTTTTTGTAAATAATAAATGTAACTAATTACTGTCCACCTCCAGCAAAATTTGTTATTTTGATGCCCCCTGATAATGTATAAAATAAAGATGCATTCATTACAAAAATATTCAAAATCTTTGGACCGCCCCCAATGATGCCCTGGGCTGCCGCCCCAGAAAATCCTTTTTAAAGTCCAGCTGAAAAGTCAAACTTCTGTCTGCTTTCCCTGCAGGAGCCACACAGCAGCGACTCCTCCGGCGTCTTCATCAACAGCCTGAACGCCGGCGCTCCTTGGCCTTCCAACCCTCTCCTCCAGTTGAGCCAGAACCAGTTCCTTCCGGCCGACTGGGACTTCTCCAGGAGCCTGGATCAGAACCAGAGCAGCGACGCTCAGCGGCAGAACGTCTACAGGAGCTTCATGCGGGAGCTGGAGACGGGCTGCGGCGGCGCGGCCGACCGGATTGAGCCGTCAGAGGACGACGACGACGCAGAGGAGGAGATGGAGGAGGAGGCAGGAGGAGGCGATCTGGACGGGTTGCTGGAGGCGGATCAGGGCGCCGTGCGGCGCGCGGGGTGGCTCTACTTCAAATCGCTCATCAGCGTCAGCAAGGACAGGAAGCTGGAGCTCGTCGCCCGCCGGAAGTGGAGACGCTACTGGGTCACACTGAAAGGTGATTCATTCATCAGTCTGAGACCGAGACGCTAACGGAGAAGTTTATCTAAAGTAGATCAACTCTGAAATGTTTTAATAACACTTAAGGAGGATGAGTGGGATGAAGAGGAGATTGCAAAGAAGGATGAAGATGATGGCTGGGGTGAAAATGGGTCAGGAAGAGGATTATAGGGGGATGAGAGGGATAAAAAGCATTCTAAAAGGGAGAATGAGGATGAGTGGGATGAAGAGGGGATTGTAAAGAGAAATGAGGAGGATGAGCGGGATTCAAAAGGGTCAACAAGGGCAATGTAAGAGGATGAGAGGGATAAAAAGTGATAGAAAGAGGGAGAATGAGGATGAGTGGGATTATAAGGGGTCAAGAAAAAGAATAGAGGGATGAAAGGGATGAAAAGTTTCTTGAAACAGGAATTGTGAGGATGAGTGGGATGGAGAGGAGAATAAATAGAAATGAAGAGGATTAGAAGGAAGAAGAGAGGTCAAGATGAGAATAGAGGGATGAAAGAGACAAAAAGGGATGGAGATCGTAAAAAGTGAAATATTTCAGATTTAGTTTCCTTTTTGATTTTGTGTGGAAAATTGAAGGTTGTCTGCAGTCATTAAAATCAATCTATAATTGATGATTTCAGGCTGCAGTCTGCTGTTTTACGCGACGTTTGGGCGGAGCAGCGGCGCCGAGCAGGACCTCTCTCCTCGCTACGCTCTGTTAGCGGACGACAGCATCGTCCAGGCCGTCCCGGAGCATCCGCGCAGGGAGCACGTCTTCTGTCTGAGCAACTCGCACGGAGACGTCTACATGTTCCAGGTGAGAGAACGTCTCAAACGTCCCACACTCTGACTGCGTCCTTAAACGCCACACAGGAGCAGAAACCAGCCTGTAAATTTGGGGGAAAACACCATGAAAATGTATTTGTGTTTCTGTCAGATACAGCGACCTTCCTCTGCAGAACCACTGTTGACCTCTGATTTATTTGAAACCAGTCGGGTCGCCCTAATTGTTCCCCTTCTAGCTTTATGAGCTCAGGGAGCTCTTCTTTACTCCCAGAGTAACTGAGCAGCAGAGAGTTTACAGACACAAATCACAGTGAGGAGGAGGAGGTAGCAGAGGATGGGGGGAAATAAAAGCGTCTAATGAGAGACACAAAACGCTGCTAATTACTGCAGCAGACTGAATCTTTATGACTTCAGGGAAGAGCAAGAAAATCCTGAAATCAAGAACCGGCTTTACTCTGCTCTGAAGTTACTCATCAGTAAAAGTCTCATCTCGTCTCATTCTGTCTTGTTCTCTTTCAAACCTCCTGTTGCCACTTTTTAACTCCTCTTACTTTGTCTCATCTTTTCTCATTTCATTGGACTTTGCCTCATCTCTTCTCTTTCTGTCTCAGCTTCCTGTCTCGTCTCATCTCACTTCAGTGGATCTTGTCTCATATTGCTTTATCTCATCTTCCGCCATCTTCTCATGCTTTCTCTTCTGTTGACTTGCAGCTGTTCATCTCGTCTCGCCTGTTTTTTGAAAATCTTTTTTAAGTGAAGTTTTAAGTAGGTTCACATTAGCAGTGTTTGATGTTAGACCTGTACTAATGCTGATGCTAATGCTAACTCTGTTTCCTGTCAGGCCACTAACCAGACAGACCTGGAGAACTGGGTGACTGCGATCCACTCGGCCAGCGCCACCCTGCTGGCCAGGCGTCAGGGGAAGGAGGACACGCTGCGGCTGCTGCGCTGCCAGAGCCGCTCGCTGCTGCACAAGATCGACATGGACGGGAAGATGAAGAAGATGGCCGAGCTGCAGCTGTCCATCATCAAGGACCAGAAGAACCGGCGGGCAGTGGAGAGCCAGGTCAGGAACCGGATCTGATCCAACAGAGTTTTCCTTCCTAAAGCTGCAGAAACGCAGCAGCAGGCGTCCTGCTCTGAGTCAGAGGAGAAACTTCAGAACGGTTTATGTAACAGCAGGAAAATGTCTCAGCGCTGAGTCAACGCCTCGTCCAGATGTGTTGGACGGCTGCAGCAACTAGCAATGTTGAAGCTTTTTATGTTTCAGTAACATAAGCTTTGAAAGAGCTGGAGTGATGGCTTTATTTTGAAAGTCCAACAGACACAAAAAGTAGCTAATCGCTGGTTGCTATGGTGATTCCCTCCTTTTTCCAAAGGACTGGAGGGAAATCAATTAAAATGTTTTAGAGTTCAGAGATCTGAAATGTGAAGGGTGTTGGTTGGTTTAGTTCTTAGTTTTACGTAATTCTTTATATAATCCTTCTGTTAAAAAACTGAAATGTGTGTACTGTATTGTAAGAGTCAGTAGGTGCATATGTTCAAAAAAAATATGTATTTAATCAGTAGAGCTGGTACTATTTAATTAAAAAGTCCCAGCTGTAACATTCTCATATTTAATCTAGTTGTAAGCATGTATAATGTTCCTTGTGCGTCAGACTTATGGGTGTACCAGAAACACATGAATACAAAGTTCTGGCAGGAACCTTTGTACGTAAAAGAATTAAAAGTAATTATTTGTGTTAAAAAGCACAAAGGTTCCAGTTCAAGGCTTTTGTTTTGTAAAAAAAATATACATATATACATTAACATTCTTTACATGTTGCTATCAATGTAATTAATTAATAGAAATTAACTATTAAGAAAATGATCATTTGGGTAATTATCATTTTCAGCAACACAAACTGAAATATAACGTCAAAAATTTCCTCCTTTCTACTTAAGAAAGTTTCAGGTTTAACATTATTGATGTAAATGTTGTATAAAAAAAAACTCGGAAGGTTTCACTGTGGGGTAAATCTGATCCCAGAGCTGCTTATCTGAACCGAGCAGAACTTTAACTGGGTCTGTGATGCTCCTCAGATCCAGCAGTGGGAGCAGAATCTGGAGAAGCTGAACCTGGACCTGTTCCGGCTCCGCTGTTACCAGTCCAGCCTGCAGGGCTCCGAGCTGCCCAACCCAAAGAGCCTCCTGGCCGTGGCCAGCCGCCCCTCCAAAGCTTCACTGGGAAGACTGGGAGTCTTCTCCGTCTCCTCCTTCCACGCTCTGGTAGGAAGCTGCTAACACACGACTTTTATTCTGAAAAGCTTGGAAGGAAGTACTCCTTCGTTCCTCTCCTATGTCAAAAACTGACTTGTCCTTCCTTCCTTCTTTCCTTCCTTGCTTCATGTGTCCTCCAGCCTTCTTTCCTCTGATCCTTCATTCCCGTTTTGTGTCCTCCTTCCCGTCCTCATCCCTCCTTCCTTCATTCTTCCTATGCTTTCTTTTTGTGTCCTACAGCCTTTCCTTGTTTCCTCCTTCCTTCCATCTTACTTTTCTCTCTTTTCTTCTTTCCTTCCTCTCTACATTCCTTTCCTTCCTTCCTCATTTTCTTTCCTCTGCACTTTCCTCTCATCCTTCCTTTTTTCCTTCCTCTCTTCATTTCTTCTTTCCTTCTGTGCCTTTCTTCTTTTGCCTCTTATTCCTTTCTTTCCTCTTCTTCACTTTCTTTTCTCTCAATTTTCCTTTCTTTCCTTTCCTTCTTTTTCATTTTTTCTTCTTGTCCTCCCTTTCTTTCCTTCTTTCCAGATGTTTCAATTCATGTCTGGTAAAATCACATTAGGGATCCATAAATCCTGTATTTAGGAGTCTGGTACAGTTTGGGTTTAATCCTCCAGGTGTGTGTGAACCTGTTCAGATGTTTTCCTCCAGGTGTGTGTGAACCTGTTCAGGTGTTTCTCTCTGTGTGTGTGTGTGTGAACCTGTTCAGGTGTTTTCCTCCAGGTGTGTGTGAACCTGTTCGTGTGTTTTCCTCTGTGTGTGTTTGGACCTGCAGGTGTGCAGTCGTGAGGACGGGACGCTGCGCCGGCGCTGCAGGTCTGTGTCGGGAGGCCGGAGGAGAGGCCTGCCGTCCTCCCTGAAGGTTCTACCCAAACCCATCCAGGACGGAAAACTCTCGGACCACCAGGTAACCGCCACACACTTGGCGCCGCTCCATTTCCCTAAAAAGGTCAAAACATCCTGAAATCCCGGCGCTCCTCTGTACGGCCGGGGCTCCCATCGCTCCTCGTAAACACTCGGCTATTTTTAGGGCTGGGAGTCTGGGATTCAGATTCCAGTGGATAAATCTTCTCCGGGTTTCTTCTGGCTCGCATTCAGGCGCTGCAACGCGTGAGCCGCGTTTACACTCCTCCTGATCCGGACGTTTACTGGAGCTGAGATCCTGAAGGGAATTAATGTTTACGTCCAGAATTAGTTAATTTACTTGAGTTTTATAAAAAAAAAAAAGTACTTTAAGAAGTAGTTTTACTACATTGTATTTTTTACTTTTAATTGAGTATTTTTCCTCTTTTTTTTCTCCGAAGAGTTTTTAGGCCTCCAAACGTGGGGCATGCTAACCCCCTGCGCCACCACAGCACGCCCCCTTAATTGAGTATTTTTATTATGAAGTATTTCTACTCTTACTTGAGGAAAATTTCTGGATTTTTTTCCCACTGAATGAAAGACAAACATGTTTTAACCAAAAATCCAGCAGACACACACCTGCAGTTTCTGTTAAAGTTTCTTAAGTTTTTTATTGAAAGAAATTGATTTGGAAACATTTTTCTTTTGCCTGTTTTTGTTATTTTTTTGTTACTAATATGAATTATTGTCATTTTGGTTCTTAAAATACCAAAATTTACACCTAACTTTATATTTTGGTGCATCTGATTATGTCATTTTTAAATATTTAATGACTGATCATTTGATCAGTTACTCAGTACTTTTTACCAAATACCTTTTTATTCTTGAGAAATTTTTTGGACGGCTACTTTTTACTTTTACTTGAGTAAAAATATGTTAAAGAAGTGCTACTGTCACTTCAGTATAATTTCTACTGACCCACCTCTGTTTAAATAATCTGGCTGGAATGGGACCAATCAGAACGCGGGAAATAAAAACATTGGAAATTATGTTTCCAGATTTCCTTTTCTGAGCAGTTTAGAGTTTTTCTAAGTGGAAAAATATTAAAAGAGGAGTTTTGAAAATCTTCTGTTGAATATTCATTACCTAATCAATGTATACGTAATCACAATACAATAAAATAAATTAATACCGCAGCTAAAAATTAATCAAACTATAAAAAACTACTACTATAACTAATAAAAACTGAAATAAAACTCAACAATATTATACTAATAGCTGATAAAAACTAGCAAACAAAATATGACAAAGAAATTAAACTATGATGTTGACACCTGAACCCTGTTGCTGCATGGAGAAACAAGTAAAAGGTTCCAGAGGAAGTTCTGCAGCAACAGAAGGACAAACAGACGGTTTCTCAGATCAGACTGAGCGGCTGGAGTTTCCCGGTTTACAGATCTGAGGAACATGTGGAGCCGATCGCAGCTGCAGGAGGTAAACATCTGGTCTGACTCACTTCCTGGAGCACAGCGCCCTCACCAGGCTGCTGGAGAACAGCAGCCTGTTAGGTTAGGAACAGGTCAGGATCGAAAACATGTTACATATTTTTGCTCAAAATCATTCTTGGATAATGACATTTCAGTCTGGTCAGTTCAGAATGAGCTGTTTTAGGGCCTCTTGTCACTTTAAATCCAAATAAGCTGCTGCTGGAAAATGGCTGCAAACAGATCCGCAGTTACACAATCATGCATCTTTGAAAAGCAGAAGTAGTGCCTCCTGCACAACTAACAAAAATGCAGCGTGGTCTCTGGATGGTAAGTTGTGTTTTCTAGCAGCCATTGTCCAGTGCATTCAGCAGTAAAACCAGCTGACTAAACATACTGGAGCTCAACTTGGGTCGCTAGGTAGCGGTGTGGGTTGCTAGGTAACGATGAAGCAGGAGGTTTTTTTAAATATCTCGGTTACCAGATACCAAGAAAAATAAATTAACTTACTACCAAAAACCACCTGGACCGTTTTTATGGTTTGTTTTGTTTTTAAGCTCTTGTGCTGTTTTTAGCACCTATGGAGAAAAAATGGACGAACAAAAACATGCAAAAAGTGAATTTTGCAAATCAGGGCCCCTTTGACTCATATTCAGTCCACAGAATAAAAAAATATTTCTGGATAAATGCTGGATGAGAGCTTAGTTTTTGTTTTTTCATGAATATCCCAGAGTGTTCCAGCAGAACAGAGCTCTACAGTTTGGTTTTACTTCAGTAAAACTAATATTTATGATGATGGCATGTTCTCTTTGTTGCCTGATCGATTCTGAAACCTGTAATTTCTGCTCAGACCCTCATGTTTCACCCTTCTGCTTTAATTCAACCATTTTAAATCCAGTTTAATTACAGACTCTGGAGGTCTGAGCTGAGTTTGTGCTGAGTTGGACTTTCTCTGTGTTTTTCTGTTCCAGGTTCTCCATCGTCACGTCTCGGCACCGTCTGCTCAGTCCGTTCCTGCTGTCTGCTGGTCAGAAGTAAGGTTTCCACCGTCTGAACCATGAAACATAATATCAACTCCTCAAAATGACCAACTGGAGCCAAACATTTATAGTCTATAAACCTGTAACTCTCTGGGTTGAGCTTGGGAAAACCATTTTAGAACCAGTTTATTTTTTGTTTTTTTTTGGGGGGGGGGGGTTGTCCTGTTGGCGAATCCTGAATCCTAGCTAGCTGTAGGCCGTGTCCACACCTAGCCGGATCTTTGTAAAACAGATATCTTTGCCACTGTATTAAAAAGTAATATCACGCTCGAGGAGTCATCTTCAAAAAAGTTTTCATCCACATAAACTGTCACAAATACGTCACTGAGTGTTGTTTTAGTCATGCCAAACCAACAGGGGGCAGTGTAGCGTACAGCTAAAGCTGTCAACCAATCAGATTGCTTCAAAACGTCCAACTTCCTGTTAAGAATTAAACATGGCACTATGTTGTTCATTTGTGTGGACAGATAAACAGGTTGAACTACTTTTTATTAGAACATAAAGTCAATAAAACACAAAACTTGTTGATCGGAAATAATTTCAAAGCAATTAATATTAGCCCATCGTTTTTCACAGACTCTAAATCTTTACCATGAACAAGCACAAACTCAAATATGGACTTTTGTCAAATCTCCACTTTGGTCAAAGTTTTTATAATTAATTGTTTTTATTGATATTACACGGATATGACACGTAATTCAGCCATTTTGTGTCAGTGATAAATGTGATACAGCTTTGAAATCAAACAAACTCCAGTCCGTTTGTCTGGAAAGTCCGGTTCGTTTGCAGAGGTGTGAACACATAATCGACCAAAAACATACATATTTGAGCAGTAAGTGGAAGTAAAATTTAAAAAATTACAGTCATGTTCAGTTTATTATTCCCATTGTTAAAAGTATTTTCTGTTTAAGAAAACCCAGCTGCATGAACTCACTAACTTCTCTCTGACTCCTACAGAGCATGTGCACAACGTTACCCTAACGCCTCCTATTCTATTATTTCCACTGTGACATCGACTTTTCAGCCTGGTTTGTTTTCTTACACGTCACATCACAGAGTACAACGGTTTTCTTTTACTCTTAATCACATTGTGGTTCTTCTGAAGGTTTTCTGAGGAAAACCAGTTCAGCTGTCTTCAATTTCTCCTTCGTGGATTCAGAGTTTAGTAAATAAAGACGGACAAAAGGGAGGGCTGGTCTGGAAAGCTAATGTTTGTGGAGCTGTGCAGCTGTCTGAGAGCAGCCTGCTGGTCTGTGGACACACAGGAGGTGTTGGAGGATTAAAAACTTGCAGAGCCTTTTATTTTCCCAGAACTCCTTTGTCCCTGAGTGTTTGTCAGTGTTTGAGATGATTCCCCCCCTCCTCCTGTTTCTCCACATGACCTCCACCTCATGTTGGCCTCTTCATATTCCTGCTGCTGCTTTCTTTCTCTTCCTCCCCCATGTCTTTTGCTCATTTTATCACTTTTACCAAAAATGGTAGATTTTTTCAAATTTAATTTCTGTTCATTTATTTGACTAGATCGTAATAAACATGCAGAATAAGCGTTAACGTAACGATTTTGTGTCTGTTTTGGCCTTCAGACTGTGACCTGCGTGTCCAAACAAAGTGAGGTGCTGCCCTCTGCAGGACATGTGGCAGAACTGCAGGTGGGTTTTGGCGTCCGGTTTGAAAATGTGCCTTTTTGTTTTTCTATCATCTTCCTAAAATAATGGCCAAAGTCATTTGAAAATCACTTTTGGAGAAAAAGAAAAAAAAGAAAGAATATAAAAAGAAAATCACCACCTTTTTATTTGATGATTTTAAGGATTTTTCGGTTAAAATAATAATAATTATGCTGAGATCATTAATCGTCGACTGATTTGCACTTCAGCTGAGCGAGGAGAGTCCTCCTTCAGCTGCTGGAGTCTTCAGCCTGAACGTCTGTCGACCAAACACAGAGCAGGACTTTGGTGAGAAAAACACTGCATACATTTCCTGAGTGAGTTTGTGTTGTATGAAAAAGATGATGTTTCTGAATGAAACCATTGAAATCTATGATGAAGAAAATCAAAAAGAAATGAAGTAAATTAATCTTGGACATTTCTGTGCTTAAAAAAGTTTAAAATTTGCTATAAAAAAAACTCTAAAGTTTTTATGTTCGCAGAAATTTCCTGGAAAAAAATATTAGAAATCTTTAAAATTCAAAATTTTAGAATTTGCTACAAAAAAAACTCAGACAATTTGAGATTAAGTTCAAATATTTTATTGGAAAGATCTTGTAAATGTCTGAGTTTAAAAAGTCGGAAATTTTCTAAAAAAAAAAAGTGAAAAATTTTTACTTTCAAAAGGCAAAAGATTATGACCTTTTAAACTATATGTCTTAGTTTTTTCCAGAACATTGCTGAGATTAATCTCAAAATTTATGAACGTTTCCAAGCAAACTTTTGAAAAGTTTTTTGTCAAAAAATTTTCTTTAAAATTTTCTACTTTTATAGTTCAAAATTTTCTTGTTTTTTCTAGAAACTTTCTGAGATTGATCTAAAAAATTCTGAGTATTTTGGTGGAAATTTACTCCCGTTTCTTCTATCTACAATAGCTCTAACTCGCCGTTGCACAAATCGCATCTTGAGATGTTTAATCTTACGCTGAAATTGTACAAAAAATTTTATTTATCCAAATGTTTTCATAAAGATGTTGAATTTAGATAAAAATGTTGAAAAACTATCAAAATATTTATCTATTTTTTATCATGTGGTGTAATGGCAGGTTTTGCGGTGACGGGTCACGTGGACGGAGCGGGTAAAAGTCACGTGTTCGTCAGTGACGTCGACCCGATGGGCCTGTCGGCCAGAGGAGGTAAAACAATGCTGAGGTTCTCCAGCAGAGGGCGCCCTTCACCCTGCTGCGACTCGTGTTCAGAGTTTAATCTGCACAATTATATGTTTTAGCTTTCTGGTTGATTCAGAAAGAGTTGAAACGCTACTTTAAATATAAGAATAAAAAGAAACAAAGAAAATCTTTACTTTCTCTTGTGACCCCAGTTTATTTTCAGTTTGAAAATTATGTTTCAGGTTTGGATTAAGTAAGGAAAAACAAAATATTTCTATGTCCAGACTTTATGCTCAGAATATTTGCATCTGAAAACGTGTACAAACAATCTGACGAGGGGTCGCGTTAACCAAATATTTTCATTTTATGGCATTTTAAATAACGACGGAAAAATCTCTCACCTGACCACTGGATGCAGACAGTTACAATTTTACGCACAGAGAACATCGCAGAGGTCACTAAACCAATCGATCAGTATAAGAAAAAACTTAGATCAGATTATCATCTCTGATCTGGACAAAAAAAAATTGAATTTTTCAGATTAATCTTAAAAATTTTCAAGAAAAAACAAATACATTTCTGAGTTTGAGAAGTCAAAAAAAAAACTTTTTTGAGATTAATCTAAAAAATTTCTAAATGTTTTGCTTTAGGAAATGTTCTCAGTTTTAAAAGTTGAAAAGTTTTGACTTTTGAAACTCAAATTCCAAGTTTTTTCTAGAAAATTTCTGAGATTAATCTGAAAATTTCTGAGTTTTCATCATAAATCTTCTCTTTTTTTTCTATCTACAGTGGCCCTGATAGGAAATCACATTTTTCAAAACTTCATCGCTGCAAATAAAACGTTAGATGAATTCATCTTGTGATGACAGGATGCGGATCATCTGATTAGCTTGTTGAATATTAATTAAACCAAATGAAATGCAATTAAATCTCATGATTATTTTAAATCTTTTTCTGGCTTCAGGCCTGCTGGCCGGAGACGAGGTGCTGGCAGTGAACGGGTCAGCCGTGTCCGGACTGGACCTGGATCACCTCCAGACTCTCTTCAGACATCAGAGTCTCCGCCTGCTGCTGAGGAGAGACGAGCTGCCTGACGCGGAGGAGCCCACCATCGCATGGCCTGACCCCGCTGACCTCTGGGTCAAACAGTCCGACCTGCACACCTGGACCTCAGGTAACGCAGCAGCCGCATCAGAACTCTGGCAGAGATTAACAGTGACATTTACTGGCAAAAAAATATCTCATTAGAGCTCAAATATTCAAAATAAGTATTTAATTTGAAGAAAGAAGAGTTTAAAGATGAAATTATGAGAAATCATATGTTTAAAAAGAAGAATCAGCAACAGAACCAGCAGTTAAGATGAATGTTAGAACCTCTAAAAACAACCAAATAAAAAGCAAATCACCTGAATGCTGATTTTAATTATCAGAAAAATGCTCTTGATTTATCAATATTCATTTTATTTAAATTCATTTTAATTAAGTTTAAACCTCAGTTGTTTTTTGTTGTGCCGATTTCAGAGCTGAAGCATTTATTTTGATATATTTTTGATGAGTTAATGCAGTTCTTTAAACTTCCAGTTTGTGTTACAGATGCTGCGCCCCCTGCTGGCAGTGACCCGTCAATGCCGCTCAAGCAGGAATCACCTGAACAGGTGAGCTTCAATCTGCAAACTATTTGAATCAGCTGCCAGCGATTATTCTGATGATTAATCGGATAAAAATTTGGCTCATTCTGCGGATTTTAACAGAACCACTGATCATGATTCATGATCTCAAAAGAGGAATCCTATAATCACTCAAATCTGATGCCACTCATTTTTGTTTACATTTTAAGAAGAAGGAAGTTGTACTCAGAGTCTTCTTCAGAGGATTTTGTTTAGATTCCTTCTTGTTGCAGCGCCACCATAGGCCAGGAGGGGAACAGGTTTTTCAAAATGTTTGGTTCGTTTGACACAAAGCAGCTGGAAACAGAACAAATGCTGCAACTTTGGTCTCTAATCAAACCGAGTCTACCGGACTATCATGTGGGACTAAGAGACAGAAAATTAATAGGTTATTCAAAGAATTCAGTTTCCAGGTAAAATGTTGCTTTTCTTTTCCATAATTCCTGAATATAAGCACAAATTTCTGGGAAGAAAAGCAAAGTCAGCCAATAATTTCCCACAATGACCTGACTAAACAATTTGCTGATGCAGCATCTCAACATAACTACGTCACCCCAAACTTCAGCATCTTCCTGAGCGGAAGCCGACTCTTCCCTCTTAAACTCACCTGCAGAGATTTTTTACCCACAATTCCCCCTTCCTCCCAGTGTGAGTCACATGACCTGCAGTCGGCCCGGTAATCTGGGTTTACGCCGTCAGGAGTGTTTGTGAAGTTGCAGCAGACTAATCCTCCTGCAGGAGCTGCTGGGTGTCTGTGAGTAGCTGGGTTGATCCCAGAGGCGACCCCTGACCCCTCACCATGGGCGCCCTGTGCTGGGTGTTGCCGCTGGAGGAGGACGCAGACACCCTGGAGGACGGCGATGGGGTCGGGCTGCTGGACGAGGCGACCTGCTGTCTGGGCCGGCGAGCTCCAGAAGGTTTCGCTCTGCTGGTAAAACGATCGATCTTTGATTGGTTGATCTCATTAGATCGGACTGAACTCCGGAAACTACAGAGACCAAAACAGATTCAGGTGGAGCTGACTGGTTCACTGACACTCAGCCCAAAACTCCCAGTCACATGGAAAACTTCATGTTATTGGAAAATGTAGAGAAGTTTGATGTAATTTGGAGCAGAAAATGGTGACAGACATGCGGGACCTTAAACATGTCAAACTTTATTGCATTTTGTTGCTTTACAACCAAAAGATTCAATGTATTTTACTGGGATTTTATGACAAAACAACACAAAGTAGAGCAAATCTATAAGGGGGAAATAAAAATTATAGATAGCTTAATGGTTTTGGCATATTTAATAAACAAAAATCTGAAAAGTGTGGCATGCATTGCCATACAAGACCATTTTTTTGTGAAACCAGAAGACAGCTGATAGATAAATAAATAGCCCATCTGTGTGTAATTTAGTCTTGACTCCAACACCTGGTCTTCATGGAAGAGAAGTAAGAAAAAATGCTACAGCAAAAATCTGGGAGGATGTCACGTATGGAGCTAAATTGGGGCCATAAAGATTTTTTATTTTGTTTCGTTTTTTAAACAAACTGATAACAAAAAAAATTCAACTGAAAAAGAAGTTAAAAGCTTTTTTTCAGATTAAAAGTTGTTTTTTTTCAGGCTGGATCTGGGGGGTGGAATCATAATCAACAGTTAATCGCTAGTCAAAATATATCTAAGAGAAATGCTTTTAAAACATCATCAGTGTTTTATGCTTCTGTGTTTTGTTTTGAAAATAAAATGTTTCACTGATATAAGCTACTTACGTCAACACATGACAAAAATCTCAATGGAAACAATATGGTGGCAACAAATTTGTGCAGCCCTTTCCGTCCTTTGGACATTTCCAACACCGCATCCAATTCCAAAAACTCTTAAAGAAAAGTGGCTTTGGAGGTTTGTGGCGTTTTTTTTCACTTTCAAATTATTTTATTCAGTTTCATTTTAAGGCTCTAATTTAGCTCCATAGAATGGAATACTCTGATTTCATTGCTTTTCTTTGTTTACTATAAATTATCTGTGGATAAGAATACAAACAGCGTCGGAGGAATGACGGTTTTGCCGGATCTGCTGTGATGATCTGAGCTGTTTGGTATCGTTTCTGTTCCAGCTTTCCATCAGCCTTTAATGGCCGTTTATGTTCACAGTTGGGTTTCATTTTGGTTCTTTTGTCCTGCAGACATTCCTCTGCAGATCAGATGTTTTGTTTCAACACCAGATTTAGGAACATTTCTGAGGAGGTTTCCTGAGCGGGATCACAGATTCCTGGAGCGAGGTCTCCTTCCTGGCAGTTAAAGCGCTCCGGCTCGTCCTTGGTCGTTATTAAAAGCTCGGCAGAGCGACTGGGCCGCCGGCCGTTTAATAGAAACTGACAGGGCAGATTATGATGATGAACGAGGGGCAGAAGCTGCTTTCAGTCCAGCTCTGGTTCGAAGGTTTTACTTCCTTTCTTCTCTGCTCTGTGTCTGAATCACTGAAACCTTCATCCAGGTTTTAATGGAGGTTTCTGGTTTCTGGGGTTTATGGTAAAATTTGCCCTCTGTCCTAAAGGTGGCGCTGTGGAAAACACATCCTCTAATTGCATTGATGTGAAAGTTGAACGTCAAGCCGTTTATTATGAAAAAAATAATAAGAATGGTGCCAGTAATCTTTAATTTGACTAAAACCTTCATTATGGTTCAAAATCAATTTTAAACAGGTGACTAGACTAGATTTAAAGGAACTTGGTGTTTCAGCTGTTTTGCAGTTTTCTAGAAGTTTGTTCCAGATTTGTGCTGCTTCTCAGCACTTGACTCAAACAAATGACTCAGAGAACCACCAGTTTCATGTTTTCTGGTCTTATTAAAATGTGAATAATTCACATCCAGACAATGACACTTAATGATTTTCACTTACTTGACTCGGTGTCTATGGCCGGGAACGCCAGTATTCTCTCAACTCTTTATCCAACATGCTGTAAGCCTGGAATCGTGGCTCCATCCTGGATAGTAACACATGCAAATTATTTGTGGATGAAATGCATCTGTAATTGGTCATCATCGCTTGGTTCCTCTACTTTCTCCTTCCAGAACACGGACCGGGTTTTCTCCCTGTACCAAACCTTCCCAGAGAGCAAAACGTCGGACATTGATGTTCCCAGAAACCCGTACGTCAGAGAGGGAAGTCTGCATCCGCCAAGCCCCGCCCACCTGAGCGTCTGTCAGCGGCTACGGAAAGTCATCCAGGAGCTGGTCGACACGGAGAAGTCCTACGTCAAGGTGGGAATTTATAGGTTTTAAAAATCATTAAAGGATTTAATTTAAATTTTTATTCTTATGTCTTTTAATAATTTCATTCTAATTTGTTAATTTTGTTCCCGTCAGGATCTGGTTTGTCTTTTTGAAATCTACCTGACGCCGCTGCAGAACGAGACGTTCCTCAGTAAAGACGAGGTGAGAAGGGAGGAAATGGAGGTTTTGTTGTTAGTTTTCAGGTTCTGGTTCTGGTTCTGAAGGTGCCGTCTCTCCCTCAGATGGAGGCGCTGTTCGGCAGTCTGCCGGAGATGTTGGACTTCCAGAGAGTTTTTCTCCAAACGCTGGAGGAGAGAATCGCTTCCTGTCCGGACTTCAGCAGTTTGGAAACTCCTGAGCAGTTTAAGGTCAGAAAAAAAGGATTCATCTACAATTTTACTCTAAAAACTCATGTTTCCATCTTAAATGTATTTAATTTAAAGGGGCATATTGTGCAAAATTTTTATTTTGCATGTTTTTCTACATCAGTTTAGGTCCCTACTGCTTCTAAAAAAGCCACCAAGCCGTTTTTGGCTATAAGTTAATGTTTTTTGGTGTCTGGAAAATGAGCCGTTTCAAAAACCTCGAGAATGTAACAAATCACAGGCGCTGTTCTTCACCTTGTTACCTAGCAACCCCAGGAACGTCCAACCCGTTACCTGGCAACTCAAACTCCAGCACATTTGGTCTGCTTGTTTTGCCTCTCTATATGTGCTGTACAATGCCTGCTGGAAGAGACAACTTACCATCTAGAAAACCACTTGCTGCTTTCTTTTTAATGTCTGCTTTTCAAAGATTTACAGTTGTATATTTGCACATCTTTTTGCAGCCATTTTCACGTGAGTTTAAACACTGAGTTGGAGGACGTATCCAGCAGCAGCAGCTTAGTTGGATTTAAAGTAACAGAGACTCTAAAACAGGTCAACCTGGAACTCAGCAGACTGAAACCTCATTATCTAACAACAATTTGGTGCTAAAAATGCTATATAGTTTTTTTTTTTATAGCCCTGATATCCTAACCTTCTCAAGGAAACATAGTTTTCATATTGATTTTCTTCTTTCCTTCAGATGCTCCTCTTCTCATTGGGTGGATCCTTTCTTTATTACGCCGACCACTTCAAGCTCTACAGCGGCTTCTGTGCGAACCACATCAAAGTCCAGAAAGTTCTGGAGAGAGGTGACCATCACACCCCCAAACATTCACTTTGTCTAGTTTCTGTCTGGTCTGATCAAACATTAGAGCGGGACAAACCTAACAGACGCTTCTGTGATGCAGCGAAAACAGACGCAACCTTCAAGCACTTCCTGGAGACGAGGAATCCGACCAATCAGCACTCGTCTTCTCTGGAGTCGTACCTGATCAAACCTGTTCAGAGGGTCCTGAAGTATCCACTGCTGCTGAGGGAGCTGGTGTCTCTGACTGATGCTGAGAGCCCCGAACACACACACCTGACAGGTAACACACACACCTGACATGTAACACACACACCTGACATGTAACACACACACCCGACAGGTAACACACACACCTGACACAGTGCTGGTTCTGTTGTTGTTGACCAGGATATATTTTCCAACTCAACTGGTTCCAGTCTGACATAAAAACTGGGATTTCTTTGTTTACTGGTGTTGCTAAATTGTGCTTTGCTAATAAATTTGACTCGACACACACCTGACAGGTAAAAGTCACATTTTCTTACTGCCTGCACTTCCTCTTCTGTCCACTCAGAGGCGCTGAGAGCGATGGAGAAGGTAGCGAGTCACATCAATGAGATGCAGAAGATCTATGAGGATTATGGCTGCGTGTTTGACCAGCTGGTAGCCGAGCAGAGCGGCGCTGACAAACAGGTAAAACACCAACCAGGCGAACGGGTTGGGGAGCCGTCGGACCTGCTGGACGGTGTGACATCATCCTGTCTCTCCACAGGTCACAGAGATCTCCATGGGGGAGTTCCTGGTCCACTCGCCGGTGGTCTGGTTGAACCCTCTGCCGTGTCTGCGACGGCTGAGGAAGGAGCCTCAGCTCACGCTGTTCGGTTGGTTCAAAGTCGTCTCATCGCAGTTTAGTTTCTGTTTGAAGGATGTAGTTAACACCACTGCTGCTCTCCTCAGTGTTCAAGCGAGCCGTCATCCTGGTTCATCGTGAGAACAAGCTGAAGAAGAGAATGGTCAGTCCTCCTACATTCTGTGTTTTAGTTGTTAAATCCCAGCGGAGTTAAAACTTGTTTTTTTGTTTGCGTCCTGCTACAGACGAGCTCCCGTTCAGCCGATCTGGACCCCTTCAGGTTCCGCTGGTTGATCCCAGTTTCAACGCTTCAGGTCCGACCGGCCAACATCCCAGGTCAGTGGGCCGTCAGAGGCGGGTGTGTTGGTGTAAGCCGGGATGTTCGGTTGAATGACTCGGTGTGGTGTCTGCAGGTTCAGAGGACCCCTGTGTGTGGGAGTTGGTTCACAGCAGGTCAGAGGTCGAGGGTCGACCAGAGACGGTCTTCCAGCTGTGCAGCAGGTACCAACTTTATAAAGAACAACTCTATGGACTGGTTAAGGGGGGAATCCAGAACCAGGACTGAATCAATGGTTCATTTCTGTTGAGGGAAGGTGACGGTGGAGCCTCTACAGAAGTTAGATAGACGTTGAGTTTGAAAGAAAAGATTTATTCAAGTTTTTATGGATGGATGGATTGATTGATTTCCATACTAATGAATACCTAAAGTAGACGAAGGTCTTCCAGACCTGTCCATGCTGTAGGGACCCTGAACAGAACCGGTCCAGAACCTTTAGTCCAATGAAGAACTGAGCCTCTAGAGGAGAACCTGGATCGATGACTCTGCTGTTTGTGTTTCAGTGATCTGGATGCGAAGGCCGCTTTGCTCCGCGCTCTCAGCTCCCTACTCAAAGACCAAGCTGCTAGCGGCTCCCTGAGGAGAACCCGGCCGTCCGCCGCCGAGAGGAGCGCCACCTGGAGGAGGCGGCCCAGACCCGGCCGCTCCGACCTCCAGAGAACCGCTCCTCATCCGCCGGCGGAGCGCTGCGGCGCCCTGGAGGAAACCTGCTCCGAGCCGCCGCTGCCGAGCCATGCCGGCTCCTCCGGGATGAGGCCCAGACTCTGCTCCCTGACCGGAGAGCTGGAGGCGCAGCTGCAGCGCCTCAACTTCTCCGAGGACGACCAAGGAGCGGCGCAGCGCCTGGACGAGGAGAAGAGGCGGACCTCCAGTCTGCGGCGGGGTGCAGCCAGAGACGGACTGGACTTCAGCAGCTTTGTGGGGAGAGACTTCAGCATTCAGAGCATGACGTCCATGATCAACGAAGACTGCTTCTACGACCCGGTGCTGGCGATCCAAACGGACGACATTAACCTGCTGACTTAAACCTTCATCTCTGTCTTCTGATTGGACCTGAGGGAAGTTGGAGCATAAATTAAATGTTTGTGCTGCAAAAACTCACAATCTTATAAAATATTTTTGGTCTAGCTTCTAGAACAAGTATCTTAGTAAATTAGACCAAAATAATTTTTGTAAGATTTTGTATTTTTGTCGTGTTTTTTCAGCAAAAACTTTAATTTGTGCCGCTGTCATTTTAAAGATATTTATAAATGTTTCCAAGGGTCATCAAAGGTCAGCCAGACACCACATATTTACAAAACTAAGCAAGTTTGGTGTCAATCAACTGTGCAACAAATATTTTAACTGCACAAACGTAGAACAATAAATTAATATCCATTTTGTTTGATTTTATTAATGTGGGGTGAGGAGGGCAAGTTGATCTAAGGAAACTTTTATTTCAAAAAATTGTAAAATTTATAACGACACAAAAAAAAAATTTGCAGCTCAAACATAAAATTTTTATTGACATCATATTTTGTAGGATTTTGTAAATGTGGACTGGCTGATTGACCTTTAATGACCTCTGGAAATATTTATTAAGATGTTTAAAATGATAGAGGCACAAACAACATTTTTGCTGCAGGAAGCCAAGTTCACTCAGGTCCTGATTGGCTGCTACAGAAACGCCTCCTGATTAAACCAGCAGATGTTTCCAGATGCTGAAGCTCAACAAAGTCCTAAAATAAATTTCATCTAAACCGGATCTGAATCTGGAGTTTCTACCGTTCAATGTGGAGAAATGTTGAGATAAATTTCAATAACAAAAAAGTTTTATAGGGAAAAGATTCAGAGAAAACAGAGAATGCAGATTTTAAGCTGAATTTCTTTTAATGTTTTCATCAATGAAAAACAGAAACTGTCTAAAAACGGATGTCACTGGTTTTAGCTCCAGTTTTAATCACAAACATTTTTTTCTCAGATGACAAAAGTATATTTGTCAAAATTTGATTCTCAGTTCCTAAAATATCACTATATTATTCGGACGTTTTTGTAAGTTATTAACGCTTTAGTCAGTTTTTTCATGTAAAATAATTTATTCATAAAATATTTATGTTTTGTTTTGTCAAAAACTGACTTTAAAATTCAAATGTTTTATGGAGATATTTTAGGTATTTTTCTCTGATAATTTTTGTATTAATTTAAAGGGTTTGAATCATATTTTTTTATACGTTTTCTATACTTTATTTAAATTAATTTCCTGCACTGTTGTCTGGGTCAGAACCTTTGAGATCCAACAAACCGGCACCAGCAGAAAATATAAAACAGAAGCAAATAATGATTTATTTGTGTTTCAGACATTGTTTTCTCTCTTAAACGTGATATGAAAACACATAAACCAGAAGAGATTTTCTTTTCCCTCAAAGACAAACTGGAAACCATGGAAACATTTCTGTCTTTTACTGAGATTTATTTATTTTGTTATTCTGCAAGGAGGAGATTTAATAAGAGAGGAAGTTGATCTTCAGTTTGTCGAGTTTATAAAGATCTGAAGAGAAGCTTGCCCTCTGGAAAACTTTGATTTTCCATTTTTATATCACCTAGATGTCTGAACAGAATCACCAAGTGAAACCAGCCGAATGTTGATGTTTGGATCCTGAATTTGTTTTATATTTTATAAATCACTGTTGTAAATATCCCTCTGTGTGCAGCTTAAGCTCCAGTTGTAAATATTTTTATTTGACAAAAGCAGTTTCTGGATAAAAATCCAGAGCCGCTGCTTCATATTAAAGCCTTTCGTACGTCTGTCACCATCTCTATTTATATTGTTTTTTTTAAATAATATTTCTGTTGAAAGGTGACTGTTTCATTATAAAATGAAAAATTATTTGAGGAACTGTCAAAGTTTTTGGTAATTTATTTTTTAAAATATTTGCTTACTTCTGTCAATGATGAGGTGCTGTTAAACACTGATAAAATGCAGAATATTTCATAAAACTGATTTTTGATGCCAACATTTCTCAACGTTTCATTTATTATTTTGAATGGAGGTGCTTTGTCTCCATGGCAACAGTTAACTTGCCTGCGGAGAAAACAAACTTGCCAAAGATTTTTCTGCATTCATGTTGTTTATTTCTATTAATTTTTTCTTTTTCTTTTCAATCTATTGAAACACTTAAACTTTGTTCTCTCATTTTCCATTGATAACTGCTGGACAAACCATCAGGTGTTTGACATAAAGACAGGCTCGTATTTCGGATAAAGGAAAAATATTGGCTGTTTTTTTTCTCGACATCGTTTAGTTTAATATTCTATGTTGTGTTTTATTCTAGCATTATGTGATCAAAACATTATTATTTCTAAAGCTATTCGTGGTCTCTTTACTTCATATTTAATATACATTTTTTGTAGAAATGCAAAAACGTCTTACCCGCAGTGGACGCCATTTTGACGTTTTGCGCGTTACGTCAGCGCAGCGCACTAACCTGATGCCGTTAGCTCCTGTAAACCTCGTCAAATAACAGACAGTTGGTTTCTTTTTATCGCTTTTATTTCGATGATTTCACTGTAAAAATGGTCATCGAGTGCTGCGCGGTTGACGCCACAAACAGACAAGGACGCAAATCTAAGTAATTTTTTATTAAACCTTTGAAAGAAGGAAAGAAGATGGCGACGGATAGCAGCTGTTGATTGTATCCGCGGATTTGCAGCGAAAGCTTTTTACAAGGTAAGATGATTAACGTTCACCTTTTAAGTAAGATTAGTAAGATGCAATCAAATATTTAATTATGAAGATGTCTAATCATTAGTAACCATGGAGAAAATGTCCCACCAGTTAGTGGTAGCCTAACTGGTAAACATCTACACTTTTAAATGTCCTCCAGTGTAGAAGAAATATATTAAACTGCTTTAAAAACCGTATACTATTCTGACAGGGTATGCTAAACCGATAGCACTTCTACTTCCGACATGCTACCTCCACGTAATGAGTGACGTAGTTGCAAAGGTCAAACCTTTTACTTTTTTTAAATGGCCCATATTTGAGAATAGAATGGTGTTTAAATAATTTTGGAGTTGCATTAACATGAAGACATCATAATGTCCCAGCTGTACCTGAATGCAGCACAAGCAGCTGTTGGGAAAATCCCATCTCACAGATTTTATGGGATCTACAGAGTTCTGGCGGATTGGAGGCTTCAGCTGATTTTTCTCCAGTTCCAGGGATGTTTACACTCAACATGGTGTTAAGGTGAGTAATTCGGTTAATTGCAGAGTGAATTACAAACCTTATTGCTGTTGAAAGCAATAAGGTTTGCTTTCAACAAACCTTATAAAATAAAAAATATTTTTTATTTTATAAAAAATATTTTATAAAAATATTTTTATAAAAATAAAAATATTTTTATATTTGTTATTAGTGGTGGGACTCCATTAATATTTTTCATTACATTAATTGTGGAGTCTGTGATTAATTCATTGGAATTAATTTAATTGAAATCCGTGTATTAACAAAATGAACAATTTTAACTCAAAACCCCATTTTGCTGCTAAATTATTGAATAACTAGATATATGAGCTCAACAACAAATATATTTATTGATTTTTAAGTTGTTGTTCAGGTTATTCAACCATCAGATTGGTGCAAAACGTTTTTCTATCAAAGGGATCTTCTTTAGAAATGTGAACTGTGGTGCTAACATTAGCATTCAGGATGTCTGTGCAGCTGCTACATTTTCTGCATTGAGATGCTATTTTAGGTTTTAATAGCTTTACTGACAGGCTAACTACTTTTAGCACAACTTGAACACAACAATAGTCTTTGCCAGCATCAAATATATTTTTTGAAGGAAGAATTAACCCAAGAGAAGCAGTTTTGTCATCCATTGTTGTTAGCCGATGTTGGTTGTGCGTCAGGTTTATATGTGTACCGGAAACATATGAGTACAAAGGTTCCAGCTTGAGATTTCTGTCTGTTTTTTTTTTTAAACAAATTTATGGGGTTAACATTTTTTATGTGTTAAAATCTATGTAATAAATGAATCAAAATTAAACTATTAAAGTCCAAAGCTAAATTGTTTTATTACTTTATTCTGAGATTTTATGCCTTAGAATAGAAACAAACGAATTGTACTGCAATTTTTATCTGCATTCCTCCTTAAAACACATGGATCAAATAAATTGTGTCGTTGACAGAACTTTTCTAAACTTGATGGGATAATGAAGAGATTGTTGTTAGACGTTGTTTTCTAAAGGTGCTTTTAATCTGAAAAACGAGCTTCATCCAGATGTATTCTCTAATTTAGTGAATAGAGAATACACAGAAATTAATTAAAACATTGAGAAAAAAAATCAAACAATCTTTAATATATTCATTTAAAAACAAATTTTTTTTTGCCCTAAACCGTTTTTACCTTATGTGGTGCTACATTTACAGATTTATATCCAAACCACTCAGCATAGGAAGCCCACTGTGTGTGTGTGTGTGTGTGTGTGTGTGTGTGTGGGCGTGTGTGTGTGTACGGCTCAGATAAGGCTTTTCATTTACATCCCTGTCTGGCTGTTAACTGATGTCTATTGAAGCCTCCGGGGGGTTTTCTTTCTTCCAGATGGTTTGATTCTTCTCCAGACTATAATTACATGGGTCAGAGGTCAAACTGTCGCCTTTAATCCGAAGCTAATTTCAGTCATAATGGATTTCAGATCCAGGAATCACAGCCGCTGTCCTGTATGAGGACGTCGGTTTAAGGAAAAATCTGGCATATTTTAGGTTCTGATTGGTTTTATTTTAAAAATGTCAAAGCTGATAATTTATTTAAACGTTCATATTAAAGGTTGTTTTTTTCAAAACTCATTTATATTTCCAGGTATTCATCAAATTAACAAATTTTCAGGTGATTCAGTGATAATTTTAAAGCAAAACGGATAAAAAAGGAAAAAGATATTTAGATGTGAAAGTAGATATTTATTCAATGCACTAAAACAAATTTAAAATTTGTATAAAAACACACCAAGTAAAACAAATCATCTGTAAAAGACAGAAATCTGAATTATTGTGAGCACTATTTTTCTTAAAAATATTACAAAAACTGCAAAAGCATTCAGTAAAAGTGATTTAAAATAAAATAAAAATGTGTGAAAACTAAAGACACACAGGAACTAATAATATTTTTCTAAAAAATATATTTAAAATATTTTGACAAAATTAAGAAAGGTAATAAAAATTAGTTGAAGCAGGAGAATCACACAAAGAAATCATTACAGCAGGAATTAAATATCATCAGATAAAAAAAATGTCATTTTAAATATCAACAGAAAATGTTTTTGCATAAAAAACAAGAAAATACATATTTAAAAATACAGAATCTATTTTTATATGTAAAACAATCAGTACAGTAATGAGCAGATCAGATCTACCAAAAACAGTGCATGGAAAAAAATCTATGCTTAAAATAAAAACTAAAATGATTAATTTTTAATTTTCTAAGACTAAATGCTAAATAACTGATCCAAAATCACAAATTTACATGTATGTAAATTGTATTTATTTCTATTTAGGTCATATTTACATTATTCCTAATTTTACACTGATCTATATATTCTTTTAATTTTCACACTACTTACATTTATATTTATATCTGCTAAAATGTAATACGTTGTGTGGGAGTAACTTGTCAACAAAATGGCAATTTTCTCTTGGTGATCAATAAAGTAAACATTTTACAGAAACAACTAAATATAAGTTAGAAAAATAAACCGGTTGGTGAAATACAGAAAATAAGAAATAAACCAATAATTCACATTAATGTAATCATAAAAAACACTGAAAATCCAAATTTAAATTATATGTAAGGAAACAAAGAAAAAAAATGATGAAACCATTAAAAGTCTTTTGTAATATCTCCTTATCAGGCCTGAGTTTCACCTGTAAAAAATAATCAGTTCTATTAAATGTTTTTTCCAAACAAACTGAAAAATTAAACCAATAAAGTCGACCAGCTTCAAACTGAAGGCCAAACACCCAGCAGAGTTTTGCTGCTCTGAAATAAACTGAATGAGGGATGAAGGAGGGAGTGATGCAGAAATGAGAGTTTGTCCTCTGTGTGTTTTCTGCAGAGCGAAGGCCTGCAGGCGTCCGCTCAAACCTCCAGAGAGCTGCTGTAATGGAGCGGCACCTCGCCGAGCGACACGAAGCAGGCGGAGGTTAAAACATTCTGTTCAGGATGTGGAACCAACATCAAACTGCTGCTTCCACACGGCGGCCCGCGGCGGTGCGGCCCGCGGCGCCAGAATCACTCAATCTGACGGGTCAGGAATAAATTAATGACCATAAATATAACTTAAAACAATAGACAAATAAATGCAATGAAATATTAAAACAAGTAATTAATTTAAAAAGATAAATATATTAAATACACAGTATGAATTACCTAAAAAAAAAAATATGCATAGAATATAAGAATAAAGAGTGAAAAAATTTAATTTTAAAGGCTTTCTGAGAAATGTTTGATTTATTAGTACAAGTAATATAAAAGCATTAAGTTGTTGTTATCAGATTATTTAATGAACCATTAAAAAATAAATCAAAAAATTTATTTTATTAAAAATAAACCAGTACAGATAAAATGATAGAAAATGTTTATTTTCTGTTAAAAACAGAAACATCCCTATGAAGATGTTTGTATTTCTGATAAATGGACCTAAAATCAGTTTTTCAGGCTGTTTATGTAAAACATAAGAAAACAATTCAAAAATTGTTCCTATAACTAAAATAAAGAAAAAAAATTTAAATGTATTTCATTATTTTCCCGTTTTGATAGATGCCTGCAGTAAAACTTTATTTTGGTGCAAATTGTAATTTTAAAAAAATCCATATTTTCATTAAATTAAGCAGAACTTAAATTGGTATTTAGTTTTTTTCTGTTTTAATTCATTGGATTATTTTACCAGAAGTCCATGGTTTGTAGTTTCTCCGCCCCGTCGATCCCGTCCCGATCAGGTGAAACCGTTTTCCTGTCCGAACGGATCCGGTCGGGTCTCTGCGTCGTTGCTGCTGCTGCAGATCCACGCGTCTTATTGTGAAAGGACAACGAACCCAAACTGCTGCTGCAGAATGTGAAACGCGGCCGCATTCAATCACAGACGTCAGCTCTGCCTCTGCGGTGGGAACCAAAACGTCTGGGTTCTGTTTCCTCTTTGTTGGGAGTTTTCAACCTGAACGCAACAACATCAATTAGCCAGAACCGACGCCTGCGGACTCTTTAAACTTCTTCTCTCCCAGAGAAGCCGGCAGGAAAATGTGTGTTTACAGTTTGCAGGCTGTGTGTGGAGGATTATGGTAATAACAGGCTGCCGGGCCGCGCTGGTGGGCGGGCGGACGGACGGGCGGGTCCGCGGACCCTTATCAGCGCGTTGCAGAGGTTCTTCACCTTGATTCTCTGCTTTATCACCAAAACCAGACGAAGACGCTTCTGGAAGCCCAAATGATCTGATGCTATCAGCGGCGGCTCTTATCTTCACCCAGGTTTGCAGGAAGCGACCCAGAAGCGGCGAGAGGCGGCGCTGACCTTCAGGCTGGAGAGCAGAACCGGGTTCTTCTGCTGGTTCTTCTGCAGGATGGGCTGAAGCTGTCCGGTTTCCAAGGAGACGGCAGGCGGAGGGGTAGTGTACGCACACACGCTGCGCTCTCGCTCTCCGCTGGACGGAGCGGGTTCGTCTCTGCTCAACTTCCTCCAGATGTTTGGCTGCATCAGGAGGAAACGGATCGCTTCAGTCCGGCGGGGCGGCGAGGGACGCCGCCGCTTTAAGAACACTTAATTAGGAGTCAATGATCACCAATTGAGCCATTGAGCCGGCGCTTCCAGATTTCCAGTCTCAGCTGCGTCCGTCACGCTCCCACGCTCACGTCTCACTCCCCCCGCTGGAGGAATTATCTGCCCCGTGTCCTGGGGGCCGGGGGGGTAAAACATGCTGTCCGCCGCCATTCAGATCCTGGCGTTCGCCCTGGCGCTGCTGGGCGTTCTGGGCGCCACCGTGGCGACGCTGCTGCCCAACTGGAAGGTGAGCGTGAACGCGTGGAGCAGCATCATGACCCCCATCTCTCAGATGCAGGGTCTGTGGGCGGACTGCGTGTGGTACAGCTCCGGCGTCTTCAGCTGCACCATGAAGGACTCGGTGCTGTCGCTGCCGCCGTTGCTGCAGATGATGCGGGCCGGCATGGTTCTGTGCTGCATGGTGGCGGTGTTCGGGCTCTGCCTCGCCTCGCTGGGGCTCAAATGCACCCGGTGGGGGGGCAGCCATCGGGCAAAGGGCCACACGGCGATAGCGGCGGGTGGCTGCTTCGTTCTGGCCAGCCTGCTCTGCCTGGTTCCAGCGGCGCTCTTCACCAACGAGGTCATCACCGCCTTCCTGACCACCGACCTGCCGGACAGCAGCAAGTACCAGCCCGGCGGCGCGCTCTGCGTCACCTTCATCGCCGCCGGGTTCCTGCTGGCCGGAGGAGTCATCTTCTGTCTGTCCTGTCCGGGAAGCGGGTCCTCCGGACCGGACAGCGTCTCAAACTCCGACTCAATCAGACTGGAAAGGAGGCAGGAGCCGAAAGTGGAACCCAAACAGAAGAAGAAGAAAAGCGTGCGGCTGCAGACGGATGAGGTGAGGCAGGAGAAAACGGTTCTGGACCGGCAGAAACTCCCACAGAAAGACCTGAAGGACAACTACAGCCTGCAGGAGTACGTCTGACGCTCAGGCGGAGGGGAAATGTGGCGTTCAGGCGCCTGAAGTGGGGGTGGTGTGTGTGTGGGTGTGGGTGTGTGTGGGTGTGTGGAGGGGATAATTACTAAATGTTGTAAATGACAGATTGTAGATTCAGCTGAATGCCTCAGAAGCAGAGCAGGACTCTAAAAAAAAAACGAACCTCAGAGACACAAAAGGCTGAAAACCTTTAAAACGCGACGCTGCAGCTTCACTGAAACCAAAAACCTGAAGACAAAAAAACGTTTCAGCTCAAACTGAAACCAAAAAGCCATTTTATTCCAGCCAATTTTCTGCCTTCAGATAGAACTAATGCTCCAACAGGGCTGCAGCCAACAGTTCTGGGGACGGGGCCCCAATGCAACATTACAGGCAACACTTTTTTATTTTTATGCTGTTTGTTCTTGCAGTGCATGAAAAAAAAGTTTAATACTAGATCCAAAAAAACTGAATTACTTTGTTTCCTTTATTACCTGCAGAGTGAATAATAAAAAAAATTACTGTGAACAGGATGCAGAAGAAAACTGGAAAGTTAAGAAAGCAAACCTAAAGCTTATTTAAAAAATGTTTATGTCTGATGAGGAAAAAACAAAAAAAATCCAGACAGAAAAAAAGAAAAGAAATGATGTACAGGTGCATCATGCATGATTCATCTCTGCACAAAAGCTCCATCCAGTAAATCTCGGTAAATGAAGTAAAATATTGTTTCCTTATTATCAGATTTTTCCAGGTTCAATTTCCATCATATTAATTTATTTTTATTTTTGCAGGTTCTGTGGAAACAGAGAAAAGATGCAGGGAAATTAAGAAAATGTACCAACAGCAGTCTGATGTTCCCACAATTATTTATTTTAGCTAAAAAATCACAATTCAGGTTTTTAAAAATTTGTCCACATTTTGGCAACGAACTAAGGATCATACTAAGAAAAAAATTAAAATAAAATTATGAGAGTAAAGTGATTGGATTCTACGAATGAACTTGTACGAGAATAAAGTCATGGTTTTATGTGAGGAAAGTCATAATATTATGAAAATAATGCCAAAATAATACAAGAATAAATTTGTAGTCTAGCTAAAATAAACTCATACTATTAAGAATAAAGGAATAATAAAGTCAAAATCAAACCAAAATAAAGTTACAATATTATGACTTTATCTTGACTTTATTCTGATACGACTTTATTCTCGTAATTTTATTTATATATTTTTTTATCTTTGTGGTTTAACCCCAATACTCTAAAACTTGTTACTGTTGGTTAAATTGAATGTATGTCATTAAAGGACAGAAACTTGTTTCCACCACGGCAACAATTAAAACACATCATCGCCACCTACTGGCAGTGGATGGTGACTGTCAAAATTAAAGGGCGAATATAATTTAAATTGAAGCTAGCGCATTATTAGCACAGCGTCGGCTAAACATACTGGTGAACCACTTTAACGTTAGAGGAACTAATTTTTATAATTTTCTGTTTTATTTTTAGCGTAGCTAACTTAGTTAGCAGTGTTCACCACTTCATAGTAATGAAAACATGACAAACATCCTTCGCAGGTTACCGGAGAGAAAATATCTCAGTTTCTCCAGATTTTAATCATCACTAAATAATAAATTTGTTACAGTTAATTATATTAAAATGCAGATTATTTTTGAAAGCCGCACTAGGTGGCGATAATGGCCTCAAAATACATGTGGCTAAAGCAACGTTGGGCTAGCAACCTGTCCAGATTGTTTTTAGCTCATCTTGTCTTTGTCCCTGTTCATTTTTTTTGTTCTGTTTCTAAATTCTACAGCTGATACTTGAAGTTCATTGAAAACGATGTACAGTCTAACTGGAACCATCTTGGGTTTTTTTTTTTTATAATTGTTAAGGAAAGTTTTTAGCTTCTTGTTTTTTCTCACTGGGTGAGAAAATCCACATCATTGTAAAAACAGCCATCAGCAGTTAGATGCAGATTTTTCTTTATTCATTTGTGAAAAGGTGAATTTAACAAACCAACACCTGCCTTGGACAGTCGGTCTGTTTCTGGAGATTGGTGAGGAAACCTTCCAGCAGATTAGCTGGAAATTGCTTTGATGGCCTCTTTTCTTTTTTAATGACTTTGCTGAGAAAATCACAGCGACTGAATGTGTGTTGAATTTTTATTGAACGCTGCTGCCTTCTTCACCATGTCTGCTTTGGGTTTGCTCTGATCTCATCAATAATTTCTAGAAATCCTTCACTTTCTGCTTCAGCTGTACACGCTTGTATGAGAAGCAATAAAATATGTTGAGCTTCTTAGATTCTGCATTGTTGTGAATTATTTTCCACATCCAGAACGTCAAACGGACATCCACTTCGTCTTTTCCTCTCTGTTAAATGGGGGAGGAGAGAGGTAATGATGCTCTTTGCTTCCCATTATCTCCTCACCTCGGTTGGTTGCACATCGCCCCTCCGCCTCCCAGCTGCAGCCGCACCAGGAGGACACAACGGACCTGGAGCCCCCACAGTGTCACACACACTCAGTGGGCGCCGCGTCCTCCAGCCTGACTGAGCCGTCAATCACTCCTGCCAAGACGAGGCTGCTGAGCTGATCGCCCACTCTGCCTCTCAGGAAACGCTTCAGATCTGCAGAACAGAAAACAGTCGTCAGCACTGCAGAAGCATTTCACATTTCACCATCAGTAGATGTGGGGAAACTGGACTCAAGAGGTGGAAAAAATCAACAGAATGGTTTCTGAGCCTCTGCAGCTGCTGCAGGATTCACATTTCTCCTCTTTTCTCGCTCTGAAGGACGAACAACTTTAATGAGCCGAGGTTCAAAACATTTAATTAGCTCAGGAGGCGCCGATTCTCCCAACCCCCCAAAGCCAAATTAAGAGCTGAGCGCTTCCTCTAATATTTAATTAGCTGCAGATTTGAGCTATGATCAAATATCTCTGCAGATTAGATATTTTATCTTTTTACCCCCCAAAGAGCCAAATTAAGTAGAATAAATAATAGTCTTTGATGTCTTCAATAAACCGGCAGTAGAAGCTCAATATTTAATTGAGATCAAGTTCCTTATCAGGTGGAAAAAGTTTGGTTTAAAATCATGTCCAAACACCTGACTCAGCATTTCGTGCACTCACAGAGCCTAATTTGCTAAAATTTAAATAAATATCAATAATATTTGGTTCCACAGCTGACCTGTAAATATCTACAGAACCCGTCAGGTACCAGAAGTTTGTAAATTTATGTTCTTCTGGTGCAGAAAGTGTTTGCAAGGATTTAAACCTGTTCTCTTGGAAATCTAAATATTAGAAACTTATTGTGGTTTATGACTCTTTGGTTGACAGGTCAGGTTTTTGTGTCGGATCGATCAGTTATTGATGGCGAGCCAATCTGTCAGACGAACCTGCCGACGAACCTGCCGAATTAATTCCCCGCTCAAAAGGTTTTGTCTCTTACGCTGATTTCTTCTTTTCACATTGTGAAGCTCTACTTAGAACCTTCTTAAGATCCAATAGTGCAAAATGCAAATTCTTGCAATTTTTTGACTGGTCTTAAGATTTTGATCAGGAGTGTATATAGCTGACTGGATAGCTCAATAGATAAGGCATCAGTATATCACCCGAGAGGGCGGGGGTTCGAATCCAGTCTGGGTCAAGACCCTTCAAGCTACTGCCTACCTCATACCATGAGAGATACTAAGATGCATAACATGCCGGCTCAGACGTTCCAGACTGACAAGCAAGGTCTGCGTCAGGTGTTGGGGAACCAGAGCACCTTGATGACAAATGGGCTACTGGAACAAGACGGAAATGGGCGAGAGATGAAAATGTGGATCTGTTGGAATGCTACTACTCAAGTAACCCTAATCTAATCAGAGAGGTTACATGCAAAGACTGGTGAAAATTACTTACTTCGACACTTCGACACCCCCAGTCAACACTAAGCGCTAAACAACTAGTAGCTCAGTAGCTCAGTGTTCCAACATCCGCAAAAGGCAACTGCTATCACAACTTGAGATTGACGAGATACAACACAAATGCTACGGCAAAAAGGAGGAACCTGGATGTCAGAACTGTGGGGACTTAACTACAAGTTAAGAGGCTGGTTCACTGGCAGGCCAAATGAACCAGCTGCTACAAAGTGGCCTAATCCAGAAGGGTCCAGTCCCACCCAACTACCAACCAATAACCTGCCTCTCCACAACATGGAAGCTCATAGCGGCCAAGATAAGCAAATACATGGATGAACACATGAGCACGGCACAGAAAGGTATCGGTGTAAATAGCAGAGGCATTTCAGAGCGAGACATCGACTCACTGATCCACACTGATTGGGATGTAGAACCACATAGAACCACAGTCCAGGACGAAACAACTAAGATCCATAATCCATCAGGGACAAAGCCTCAACAGACAATGTGCTCAGTGAATGTCTCAGACAACAGGGAACGGAGGTTGAGGTGCCAGAGATACCATCATGGGAGGACAAGCCCCTACATGGGATGTACCACCAGCAAATAACCCAAGTGGCTGATATCAGTAAATCCTACCAATGGCTGGAAAAAGCTGGACTCAAGGACAGCACAGAGGCCCTCATCCTGGCCGCCCAGGAACAGGCCCTAAACACCAGAGCAATAGAGGCCCAGATCTAACACACCAGACAAGACCCAAGGTGTAGGTTGTGCAAGACAGTCCAGCACATAACAGCAGGGTGCAAGATACTGGCAGGGAAAGCGTACATGGAACGACATAACCAAGTTGCAGGCATAGTGTACAGAAACATCTGTGCAGAATATGGACTGGAAACCCCGAGATCAAAGTGGGAAACAGCCCCAAAGGTGGCGGAGAACGCCAGAGCTAAGATCCTGTGGGACTTCCAGATCCAGACAGACAAAATGGTAATGGCGAACCAACCAGACATTGTCGTAGTGGATAAACAACAGAGGAAAGCCGTTGTGGTAGATGTAGCAATACCAAGCGACTGCAACATCAGGAAAAAGGAGCACGAGAAACTAGAGAAATACCAGGGCCTCAGGGAGGAACTGGAGAGGGCCTGGAAGGTGAAGACCACAGTGGTGCCTGTGGTCATCGGGGCCGTCGGGGCAGTCACCCCCAAACTGGACCAATGGCTACAACAGATCCCAGGAACAACATCAGACATCTCAGTCCAAAAATGTGCAGTCCTTGTCACAGCCAAGATACTGCGCAGAACCCTCAAGCTCCCAGGCCTCTGGTAGAGGACCCGAGCTCAGAGGATAAGAACCACCCGCGGTGGGTGAGAAGGGAATTTATATACATATATATATATATATATGGCTCAGGGTGTATGACCCTTTAAGTACACAGCCATACTGGAAAAGTGCTATACAAGTTCAGTCTGTCAAGATAAAGACAGACTGAACTGTCTGAAAAGTCAAGATATCTTTATCTGTCAGATTGATTATATATTTTTATTTTACCTGTCTGATGAAGCTGCCTTGACTGTCAACACATGCACCCGCCCTGTGACTGATGTTGTTCTCCAAGGCGCTGATGACAGAGATGATAAAGCTATTTGCTCCAGCTCTTTCATAAAAAAGAATCCTGAACTGCTGATGACCTTCACCTCTGGGTTTACAGTTTATGAACAGTGGGTCATTCCATCTGTTTCTGCTCAGGACAGCAAACATCACGGTCCAAAATCAAATGGACGAATTACTGAACAGGAACATGTTTGCTGAGGTTAGAAGGCAAGAAAAGAGAAAATGGAGGCTTAAAGTGGAAATCCTGTTAACAGTACAATTCTTGTACAATATACAGTATTATTGAATAGACACTCACCACCAATCAATCTCCAGCTATTGTTCATCAAGAACTTTTAATTGCAGAAATATTGAAATACATATAATTTATTATAGTAATACATACATACATATCCGTTTTAAGCAAACTTAAACTTAAGGAGGAAGTGGAGAGCTAAAAAGACATCCCATACCTGAAATAAACATCCAAAGTTAAATCTAATCTAACTTTGACATACAAATTTTTATATCTTTTTGTAAATTCAATGATAATGATAATAGCACATGGAATACAATAGAACATAGTAACTAATTTCAATAAATTTTGATAGTCTATCACTGAATGTCCTTTAAAAGTGGTAGTATAAAATACATTTTCCAAAGGTAATGGGTGGTCATATAGGACATTAGATATTTCTAAACTTCAGCAAATGATTAATAAACCTGAAAGTAAAAACAACCATTACAATACAACATGCTCTAACTGGATCTGATGACGCACAAATTCCTTATGAGTGTACGACTGACATGCTGCTGTGAGAAAAAACAACAAAACCTCTTGATCCAGTTTACTTTCATTTCTCATAATTATGTGATTTACCAGAAGACACATTAGAAGTTGGCATGTAACGAAAGAAATATTTATGACTTATTTTTTTCTCTGAAAAAAATAAGGAGACAGGAATTTATTACTTACATTTTTGGGTGGTTGTTTGTGTTCTCCTGAAGGTCACAAACTGACTTTGTGACATGGTTTTCTTTTGCCAGATTTGTGGTACTCTAAATTTCCTGACAACATTGCTGTGCATCTTAGAGGGTGTGTTTGTGTCCACACGAGCCTGTTTGTGCTCCAGCGGGATCACAGTGAGATACAGCGATACAAGCTGACAGGTTATCCTGTCTTTAACTCCATAACCAACTATAATGAATGAGTCCATGGCAAAATTATCTGTCAAATAAGTACTACATGAAGCAGTTTTGCCTGGTTCCCTTTAATTGATTTTTTTTCTTACTTTTAATGATCTATAGAAAATCAGGCTGTTTTCCATGGAAATGTGACATGAATAGGTTGGCACCACAGTAGAGCACGAAAACCAGATGAACAGAGTCGACTGACGGGGATTTCTGTGTTTCAGTAGGAAATAGAAGTAATGTGTGGGGAACGCCAAGGCACAAGTCACATGGGGTACATTTTAATCTGAGCTATTATGACTCAGGTTATAATGGGAAGCAAGATTAGCTACCATAACTATGCAGATGATACACAGCTCCACATTGCAATGTCACCAGATGACCTTTGATCCCATCCAATCACAGAACAGATGCTTAGAACAGAAAAATGTATGGATGTGTTAAAACTTTCTCCAGCTGAACAGAAACAAATCTGAAGTTATTATCTTTGGACCTAAAGAGGAACGATGTTTTGAAGAAAATTGGAGGATCACAGATCTGGCAAAAGACAGAACTTGCTTTTCCTGATTGTAAATGTTCAGCAATGAAAACATCATCATCAGCGTCATACATGTTTTATCTAGTAGAAACTTGTAAAGTGTCTTCTTGTAAATCACAAGTGAAAGTAACTTTGATGAAGAGGTTTTATATCTTGCAGCAGCGTCTCAGTCGTACGCTGCCAGTCAACCTGTGTTTCATCAGCTCTAGATAGAGACTCTGCATTGCAAAGGTACGTTTTTTACATTCAGATTTATAGATCAGTTTGCTTCCTAATGTGTAAAAATATTCAATCTGTTTTAAACTCACTTTTTAATCACGTTTTGTTTATGGAATTTATTATTGTTGCATTTGCAAAAAATGATTTAATTTACGTACAATTAGATTAGATTTAACTCAGTGTTTTTTTCTATTTCAGTTATGGCAAATCTTTTTAGGAACATTTGGTCTATTTTTAGCCGTACTCGTAGTCTTCCTCCGAATCCTCCGAATCCTCCACCACCTCCACGTAAGTCTGCTTAAAACTGAAATACTTTTGTTTATTATTATAATTGTCATGTAATTTCAATATTTCTTCACCTATCAGTTCTTGATGAACCATGGCTGAAACTTAATTGGGGGTGAGTGTTTAAGGAACAGTGTTTTGCATAGCAACTTTATTGTAACTGTGTAGATCATTTCCACTTCAAGACTCTATTATCTTGTTTCTGACCTTTAACCTTACACAAGGTTCCAGTTCAGTAATTCAGCCAATTTATTAAGGACTGTGATGTTTATACAGTCAGTTACAGCTAGGGGGCGATGTGATGTTTGTTTTCTGAGCAGAGACAGAGAAAATGACCTGCAGTTCATAAACAACTACAAACCTAAAGGTGAAGGTCATCATCAGTTCAGGATTCTTCTCCATGGACCAGTTGGAGCCGGAAAATCCAGTTTCATCAACTCTGTCATCAGCGCCTTGGAGGCTAAAATCAGTCACAGGGCTTTTGCAAACACCGGACAGAGCAGCTTTACCAATGAGGTAAGAAGAAAATATATAATTAACATATGAGGTAAAAAAATATCCTTATTCCCTCTCTAACTTTTAATCCCCATGACTAGTTCTTCATTGATCTAAGATCAGACGATTGATTTAAAGAATATTTCTAAAATCACTTCTAGTGAAATAGAAATAGTTTTTCGTGGACTTCCGGCTGAATGGCGGTGGAGTAAGTCGTGTCTTGGCGTGCTCCTGCGGGTTAGCTGTTTTTTTTTCGGTTATTACCTGGCACATTTTCTCAACTTCGATTTCAAACGATAACTAATCAATACATTGAACACTATCCTTTTTTTTGGACACTAAAATGCCACCAAAGCCGGTTAAAGGAGGAAATTCGATTCAGTCCCACCTGCGGCCTGCCCCTCGTGGTGAG
Source organism: Xiphophorus maculatus (assembly GCF_002775205.1). NCBI lineage: Eukaryota > Metazoa > Chordata > Actinopteri > Cyprinodontiformes > Poeciliidae > Xiphophorus > Xiphophorus maculatus. Next base: position 3,870,345 of record NC_036457.1, read on the forward strand.
TCCTCGGCCTGTGCTGAGTCAACTCTTGTGTCGGAGGCGGCGGCCCGAGCCGCTGCAATTAGCGATGTCAGCAGTCTTAAACAGGAGCTGCTTGCGGCTCTCCGGGATGACTTTACTGCTATACTTAAAGCAGAGTTTCATTCTGTTCTTGGTGAAAGTCTTTCTTCGATTAAGTCCGAGCTGCTGTCCTTCAAGAAGGAATTGTCCTCTGGCCTCACTGCGGTGCAGGAGAGTTTTACGGGGCTAAACGTAACGGTTGCTGAGATGGAGAAATCCCTATCCACCTGCACTGATGACATCGTTGGCCTCCGGAAGACAGTGGACAGCCTTACTAAAACTGTGGCACAGTTGGAGGACAAATGTGATGACTTGGAGTCCCGGTCCCGGCGTCAGAACATCCGCATCATTGGTGTCCCGGAGGACGACCCTTTATCGGCTTCGACGGCTGCGGTCTCTCGGTTGCTAAAGGAAGCCTTCGGTTTCGCGGACGAACCGTTGCTCGACCGCGCTCACCGTATCCCGATCCCGAAACCCAAGGCAGGTGAGCGCCCTCGCCCCATCGTAGCTAAGCTACATTACCACTCCGACTGTGTGAAAATCCTGTCGAAGGCAAGGGAGCTGCAGCGGATTAAGATGAACGGTACGACCATCTTCGTTTTCCCCGATTATACTGTTAGGACGGCCCGAGCACGGGCTGCCTTTACAGATTGCCGTCGCCGACTCCGTGGCATTGAGGGGGTCCGGTTCGGCTTGCTCCATCCGGCCCGGTTGCGGATTACCCATGGTGGAACTACGCGAGTTTTCACCTCTCCGGAGGAGGCTAATATCTACATCGAGTCCATTACCAAGTGAGAGCTATAATCACAAGGATTTGTTTCACATTCTGGGGACTTTGTTTTGTCTGGTTAAGTAACATGGGAAGAAAGGAAAAAAGAAAAAACGGACTGTTTCGAAATAGTTGGGGCTTACTTGTGTAATTCAAATGATGGATGTTTTCTGCAGGTGTTGTTGATTTCCTAGAATAGTGCCTATTGTATATTTAAATTTTCTCTCTATTCTGCTGATTCTGCAGGAGTCGCCTAGTATTAAAGGGAGCTTTTTTGTTGTTGCGCTGTTTGGCTGTAAGGATAAGTTGAAAGTGGCTCCTGTTGGAGTCTGCACGGTCCCTTCATTTGGGGAAGGGCAGAGTGCAAGTAAGGGGTGGGGGGGGAAATGTTTGTATATGTTTTCTTTTGTTTTTTGTGAATTTTTTTTATTTTTTTGTCCCTTCTTGGGGATGGAGGGGGTGGCAATATCTTTCAACTTCTGTTATAAACAACTGGTCACATGTCTGTTGATTTGAAAGCGTCTGTTAGATTCCTAAGTTGGAATGTTAAAGGTCTTAATAGTCCAGTGAAGAGATCTAAAATAAACTCTCATCTGAAGCGCCTAAACCCTGATGTAGTATTTCTACAGGAAACACATCTGCAGGATGCAAATTGGTCCAGGCTCAAATATTCATGGGTTGGAGAGATTTACCACTCGGGCTTCAACTCGAAAGCTAGAGGAGTAGCCATATTATTTAATAAGAAGGTTCATTTCACAGCATCAAAAATAATGCGAGACACAAATGGCAGATTTCTTATAATTGCAGGTAGTCTGTTCCATACCCCTGTCTTATTAGTGAACATTTATGCACCAAACTTTGATAATCCTGATTTTATAAATAATCTATTTAGCACACTTCCTTTTCTTGACACTCATTTGTTGATTCTAGCTGGGGACTTGAACTGTGTAATGAACCCAGCATTAGATCGCTCCTCATCTCGGGCCTCTACGCAGTCAAATATGTCTAAATCAATTTCGGACTTTATGACCCAAAATGGGTATGTAGATCCATGGAGGGCACGTAATCCGCTAACTAAGACATATTCTTTTTTCTCTCAGGTACACCAGTCCTATTCCCGTATAGATTATTTTTTTATTGATGGCTCTTTAATGCATAGAGTCACATCTTCTGAATACTATCCGATTATTATTTCTGATCATTCCCCTTTAAGCCTTGATATAAACTTCATGAATAAACCCCGTTCTTGCCCTTGTTGGAGATTTAATAGTCTCCTGTTATCAGATGAAGCATTCAATAAATTTATCCTATCAACAATTGATGATTTCCTTACGTTTAACAAGAGCGACACAGTTTCTTTCTCATTATTATGGGAAACATTAAAAGCCTATCTTCGGGGTCAGATTATTTCTTTTTCAGCTAATGCTAATAAAAATATCCGAACTAAAATATCAGAAATATCAACAAAAATTCAGGAAATCGACAGGCAAAATGCCACTAATCCGTCATTCGCTTTACTGAAGCAACGACTGGATCTTCAAACTGAACTTGATCTCCTAACAACTTCTAATGCGGAGCGTCTCTTGATTCGATCTCGAGCCTCTTATTATGAGCATGGAGAAAAACCAAGTAGGCTCCTGGCACACCAACTGAAACGCAAAGCTAGCTCTCGCACAATATCTCAAATCAAGGATCAGTTGGGCAATCTCGTTTCCGATCCTGTTTCTATCAGTGACATTTTTAAGAAATTTTATTGTAATCTGTATAAATCTGAACTGCAATCGGGCTCAGATGAGTTATTTGCCTTTCTTCAGAATATTGACGTCCCTAGGTTAAGTAAATTGGTTTCTGATCAACTTGATGCTCCCATCAAATTGGAAGAAATTTTTACATCAATCAATAATATGCAGAGTGGTAAGGCTCCCGGCTCGGACGGATTTTCTGCCGAATTTTTTAAGAAATTTAAAGACAAGATGGCCCCTCTTCTTCTCGAGGTCTATAATGAGTCCCTGGGGCGTGGCCTGTTGCCCCCCACGTTGGCTCAGGCTTCAATTTCTCTCCTGTTGAAGAGGGGTAAAGATCCTACTGCTTGCGAGTCTTATAGGCCCCTGTCGCTCTTGAATGTGGATTTTAAAATTTTAGCTAAAATACTCGCAACTCGGCTTGAGATGGTGCTTCCTCAGATTATTTCGCATGAACAGAATGGATTCATCAAAGGTCGTCATTTGTTCTTTAATATTCGTACACTATTGAATGCAATTTTTTCAGCTCATTCCTCCACGTCTCCGGAGGTGATCATTTCTCTTGACGCCGAGAAAGCCTTTGATCGAGTAGAATGGGAGTACCTCTTTGCCGTTCTCAAAAGGTTTGGTTTTGGGGGGAGGTTTTTGGCCTGGATCAAGCTACTTTATTCATCTCCTCAGGCTTGTATTGTCACCAACTCCGTCCAATCTGATTATTTTCCGTTGGGACGCGGTACGAGACAGGGTTGTCCTCTTTCTCCTCTCTTGTTTGCGTTAGCCATTGAACCTCTTTCTGCTGCGCTAAGATCCCTCTCTTCTTTTCATGGAATTATCCGCTCTGGTGTTGAACTTAAACTGTCCTTATATGCAGACGACCTTCTCTTGTATGTTTCAGATCCTTTACATAGTCTTCCTCCAATTTTGGATATTCTTGAAAAATTTGGATCTTTCTCCGGCTACAAAATTAACTTGCTTAAAAGTGAATGCTACCCAGTAAACTCATTGGCATTGGAACTTGGGCTTCCTGACATTCCTTTTAGACTCAGCCCCTCAGGGTTTAGGTACTTGGGAATTAATATTACACGTACTCTGCCCTCAATGTTTTCTCAGAATTTTGCCCCCCTAGTCTCTCAAATTGCATCAGATTTTCAGAGATGGAACTCTCTCCCTCTTTCACTAATTGGCAGGATTAATGTTATTAAAATGAATGTTCTACCTAGACTTCTTTTTTTATTTCAATGTATCCCTCTATTCTTGCCTAGACAGTTCTTCAAGTCCCTCGATCAGATGGTTTCTTCATTTGTGTGGAACAATAAGGCCCCCAGATTGAGGCTTTCTCTATTGCAGCAGTTCACCACGAGTGGTGGTCTTTCCTTACCCAATTTTGCAATGTATTACTGGTCTTCACATATTCATAAATTGATTTATTGGCTAAATTCACCTAATCTGATCTGGTGTAAACTTGAAATTCAATCGATTTCTACATCTTTGTCACCTGCCTCAATTATCTATTCATCACTACCAATTAAACTATCCTCTGTTATTACAAATCCTATAGTGCTCTCTACACTTAAGATCTGGTCACAATTTAGGTCCCATTTTAAATTTATATCTCCCTCTATTAAAATGCCGTTATTAAAAAATCCTTTATTTTCTCCTGCGACCACTAATGTTGGCTACAGAGTTTGGCATGAGAGAGGCATTTGTACAATGAGAGATCTCTACAAAGATGGTCTATTTCTTAGTTTTTCGGAGTTGTCCTCGAAATTTAACCTACCTTCTTCTCATCTGTTTCTCTATTTCCAAATCAGACATTGTGTTTCTTCGTTGTTCCCAAATTTTCCAACTCTTCCTGTTGATCCACCATGGGTCGACCTTCTAGTTTTGACACCCAATCTGAAATCACCCCTTTCTAATATATATGGCAAGCTTATGGGAATTGAGCCCGATTCATCGGGTAAAACCAGAACTCTATGGGAACGTGAATTGGGTGTTAAACTGTCTGATTCATGGTGGGATAAAGTTATTCTCAGTATACGTCAAAGCACACCATGTGCCAGATTACAGCTTGTACAGTTTAAAGTGATAAACAGAGTCCATTTCTCAAAATCCCGTCTATCTACAATTTTTCCTTCAATTTTAGACCAGTGTGACAGATGCCAGACCTCTCCCTGCAACTTAAGTCATATGTTTTTCTTTTGCCCGAGCTTACAAAAATTTTGGAACTATGTCTTTTCCATACTCTCAGGGGTTTTTGGAATCCAGATCCGAAGCGATCCACTAATTGCCATTTTTGGAGTTCCAGGGACCTCACTTAATCTGTCGCCCCTGCAGGGGGAGGTCTTGGCTTTCTGTTCTCTCCTTGCCAGACGCTGCATTTTACTCTGCTGGAAATCTCCTACATCTCCATCTACTTCACAATGGCTTAATACTGTAAGATCATGCTTAAGGATAGAAAAGATTTTATTAACAGTGAAAGGTAGTTCAGCAAAATTTACTCACAAGTGGGCACCTTTTGTGACATACTTAAAATCTCTGCCTTTATAACGCATATCTTGATGTGACTGACCCATCATGTCATGGGACTAAAATTTACAGAACAATTGAGTAAAGTGCTGTTGCCTTTTAGGCTCTCAATGCCGTCCAACCCCCTCATCCCCCCCCCCCCCCCCCTTTTTTATTTTATTTTTAATTTTTATGTAATTTTACTTATTTGGTCTCGTTTTTGTTATGTCAGTACGGGGATTTATGTTCGTTGTGTGTTAAAAAAAAAAAAATCGGAGAAGTCATGTAAGCTTTGCAAAATGTGTGTAATATCAATGTATGTTCTCCTGATAAACAAATAAACAAAAAAAAAAAAGAAATAGTTTTTCGTGTAATACTCCCCCCAGAACAACACAATTTTCAAAATACACAAAAAGGATCAATTGAATAAACAGATTGAAAGACAAAAGCAAAAGTTTTTATGATCCAGAGGCATCAGCCAGTCAGGTGATGGATGGAGGTTTCAGTGTGATGTCATTTTGTTTTTTTCTGATTACCAGTACAAAATGTACAGCATTAAGAAAGGAAACCAGGGTGAGATGTATCCTTTCGTGCTGAATGACATGATGGGTTTGAAGAATCTGGGTCGGAAATACAGAAGAGTCTATGAGAAAGACATGAAAATGGCCATGAAGGGGCACATCCAGGATGGATACACAGTAAGGTTTCTGCTGCGGCTGTTAAAACTAAAGGAGAAAAAGCAGACCACGATGTTTTGTTATTTTTATGGCTACTTAACTTTCACCTCTTTTCAGTTCAACCCTGAGAGTGCATTGTCAAAAAATAATCCGCTCCACTACAACAAGAATCCAACTATCAATGACAAAGTTCACATCCTGGTTTCTGTCATTGACGCCGACAGCGTAAATCGGCTGGACAAATCTGTGGTGGAGATAATTCAGGACATCAGAGACGAAGCCACTGAACTGGGTGAGAAAAAAATATACCAAAGAACAATAAAAAACATTTTAAATAATTTTACTTTCAATAAAGTTATTTAAAAACAAAATTTGTTTTATATTTTTCTGCATAATTTATCAAACCACATAAGTTTAAATTTGAACTTCTTGTGTTTCCCCCGCAGGGATTCCTCATGTGGCCATTCTCACCAAAATTGATGAAGTCCATCCTGAGATCAACAAAGATGTGAAAAATTTCTGCAGGAGCCAGGAGCTTCAGAAAAAGGTACATTGTTTCAGTTTTTCTGTAACTTAAATGGTCCATCCTGAGTGAGTTTATTTAAACACTGAATATTGCTGATTTTCTTTAAAATAGGATTCATTAAATCATTATTTTGGGTATTTTTAGTCCATCTTTCACCTTTTGTGGTTTTAACTTGCAGGTTAAGGACCTCAGCAATCTGGTGGGAATCCCACAGAATTGCATCTTCCCTTTGAAAAACTACCACAGTGAGATGATGTTGAACGATGACATGGATGCTCTGATCCTGAAAATCCTGAGACGCATCATTGAGATAGGAGATGAAAAACTTAGCAGTTAAAAAATGACCTAAATCTATTCAGTTATGTTAAAATATTAAAACCATCCTAATGTCTCCATGTTTTTTATTGACATGATCTTAATCATGATTGAACCCATAATGTGTTTGAAAAGTTCAGCACTGTAAAAATAAAATTAATAAACTTCAAAGTCCAAAATTGATATAAGACTTTGCATGATTTAGTGATGCATCTGTGAGTTTGAATGTTGTGTTGATGTTTTCTTTCAGGTATTTTATAACAGGATTGAATTACTTAATTCAATCAAATCAGAATCATAGAACAAAGCTTCTCAAAGATCTAAATCAGTTCTGCACAGAAAATCACGGCATCCATATGTTCTTTTTTTATGCTTAATTTAACACAAGGAACATGTGAAACAAAGGCATCAGGTTTGATGGTTATTGATATGCAAGAAGTTAATTTGACTACATTAACTCACAATAATGTAACCCTTCAAATTATTAATATAGGATGAATTTTTAAAACAATAATGTTTAAAATGTGGAATGTTGTTGATTTTGTTGCTGCTACTCATAAATGGTTGGCTGGGCTCAAGGCTGCTCAGCCAGTGGACCTTGTGACAAAGTGGTTCAGTTTGTGTTCACCACTTCTCCCTTATTCTTATTTCTGATTCATAATGCTTAAATGTAAACATTACTTTGCAACTTTGCTTCACTTACTATCCCAGGTTTGTTTGTGTTAGCATTATGTTGCAGTTTCCATCTATTTATATGTTTAGGTTAAAGCTACTACTTCTGGACTATTGGTTGAACTTGTTTATTTTGTTTCAAAGTATATTCATGATATTTGTTTTCCTTTTTACTCACCATTGTTTGTCCCTTGTAGATCTGCAGCAGTGCAGGAGTATGGGAGGGGCCGGCCCAGTATTTCCTGCTGAAATGGCTGGATGATGTCATTGATTACCTTGCTGGGTTCTACCAATTAGAGGGTTTTCTTTATAGTATTGCTTTGTTTTTCTTTAAAGTAACTTTTTGAGTTATCTTGTATTACATGGTTTATTTTGCAGACCCTTTCTTTAAGTAGATGAGTTTGTAAATTGGATTAATAATTTTATTCTTGTTTCTCCGTTTAGACTTTGTTGGGTTTTTTTACCTGTTTAATTGTGGCTTGGTCCAATCAAGTGCAGGTGTGTTGCCAATTGACTATAAAAACACTGAGTTCTTGGAAGCTCAAGAAAAAGAGGGTTGTCAGAGTCAAATGTAACAAATAAAAGTCATCAGAAGGATCTGGAACCAGTGGCTGACGCTGTTTTTGTGTTCACCTTGCTGATCCTTGACCACACTACTTTACATTTTATATGGTCCATAAATGGTCCATTTATGGTTGGCTGGGGCTCAAGGCTGCTCAGCCAGTGGGCCTGATATGGTCCATAAATGGGCCTGATATGGTCCATTTATGGTTGGCTGGGCTCAAGGCTGCTCAGCCAGTGGGCCTGATAGTATTAAACAGAATGAGAGTAAAATAATAACAAAGCTGAACCAAAAGCTGCCAGAGGCATGATCATGATGGAGGAGAAGCTGCAGATTGAACCTCATGACAGCATTTCAAATGTTTCCTTAAGAACTTTTAGGAGAACTCAAAAGGATTCTTCTATAACAAGAATATAACAAGTAGAAACGTAGAGGATTCATTCATTTATTCTATAACAAGTTTCTTCTTAAGCAGCAAATCTTCAGACCTGTCTAAGCAAATAAAAGCAGAAAAGGCTGCACTCTTGGCTTATGCAGCTGCTTTAAAGGAAAATCACACATTGGATGAGCAGGAAATACCTGTTAAAGAAAAAAAGGAACAAAATACACATCCCACCTCAGGTGGATGACACTGTTTTCAATACTTTGCTGTCACAAACGGCTCCCCCTGCTGTTCAAACTTCTAAAGCTTTCATTATTTTACCTGAACCCAATATTACCACTCTGCTCCCATCAAATCAAGATCAACCTGCTGGAGACCTCTACAATGTGTTGAAACAACAGAATGACATAACAGCTCTTCTGGTTCAAATGCAAACAAGCCAGTTACCACCACACAGAGAAATCCCCATCTATGACGGAGATCCTCTACAGTTCAACTCCTTTATGAAAGCCTTTGAACATTGTGTGGAGCCAAAGACCAGCTGTAAAGGAGACTGTTTGTACTACCTTGAACAGTACACCAGGGGGCAACCAAGAGCCTTCATACGTAGCTGCCTTCTCATGACTGCAGAAAGAGAATATCTGGCCAAGCAACTCCTCAAAAAACATTTTGGCAATGAATATAATATTTCTGCAGCCTACATGGAAAAGGTCACTAGTTGGCCCAACATTAAAGCTGAAGATGCTAAAGCAATAAAAGCATTTGTAGTGGTGTTTAATTGTAGAGCAGAATATAAAGGGGTCTCACTCAACAGTCAGCTTTTACAGAGATCAAACATATCTAACTCATTGGTGGAGGTTCTAGTGAGGAACGTGGCATTAATGGCAGACATAAAATCCATGTTCCACCAGATTAAGTGGAACATAGATTTTATGTCTGGATCCACTGAGGAGCATGTAAACTTTCTACGTTTCATGTGGCCTCAAGATAATTTCGAACAAGACCTTGAGGAATACTGTATTACTGTCCACTTATTGGCAAAGTGAGCTGTGCTTGCTTTGCTCTCAGACTGCTGAGGACAACCGGTCCAACTTCTCAACAGATGTTGTACTAGCAGTCAAAAGCTTTTACATGGATGACCTCTTAACGAAAGTGCCTTTACCGTTCCCAAAGATCTTATGGCTATTTGCAGCAGAGGAGGATTTATGCTAACCCAATGGATTATCAACAGCCAAGAAGTGCTCCAATATATCCAAGGTCAGCTCAGGTAATGTTATTAGAATTAAATATGATGAAGAGTATGGTGTAGAACTGCTTTTTGTGAGAAGTGTCCGAAGATGTTAGATGATTCATTAATTTATTACAACCTGAATTGATTAGAGGGCTTTATAAAAACAGAAGATTTCTACTAAGAATTATAACCATTTTCAAAATGAAATCATTTCGAAAATGGCTCAAAATGTTTATCACTATTTCTGATACAATGGTCTCAAGAGCTGAGAAAGAAATTTTCACGATGTTAGAGAATGTTACTAATAAAGTCCCAGAGGTTGGTCCACTGCTCATACATATATTAATGTTTTAGGGTCGTTTCTATACCCTTATGCAGAGAACAAAGATGACAGAAAGTTGCCACTGTGTGAATAACAAACTTGCAGAGAACGGTGCAATTTATTCTGTTGTCATAGGATTGGATTCTACAAAGACTAATATGATTGATATTTGATATTACAGAAAAGGAAACTGGTGAAAAGAACAGACTTGTTTCCTCTAATTTGTGAAATACAAGTTGTGAAGAAACTGTTTCTTTGCAATGGAAAACTAAATAATAGTGTTATAAGAAAGTGCAGCACTTTTTCTTTTATAATTTTTTATTTGATATTTAATATTTTAATTACTCTTATTTAATTTTTAAAATTTGGATAAATGGATATGAACACTTATTTGAACAAAATATAAATTGTAGTATTGTTGAAAAGAATCGTTTTTGAGATGTGCACTATAAATATACACTGTGAAGCAAATCTTATCTGCACTAAATTAAAAATACTTTAGAAAAATATACTGAATTACAAGGCTCTACAGAACAGTGTGCTATTGTAGATGTAACCTGTATGATTATAATTAAATGATTTTAATAATCATAGATTATCTAAGTGGGTCACTTTAAGACATGAAACTCCAGGGCTGAAAATAAATCCCACTCTGGCCTTGAGCCTGAACGTTGCACACTCAGATTTAAGATCTCAGAAGAAGAAATAAGCTTCAGACTAATCATCACTGCCGCCACCTCCATACTTCACCCTAATAGAAAAAGATCAAACTCTGATTTTGTGTGTTTTTATTTAATATCTGGTGACAGAAATGAGGTTAAAGTTGTTTCCTCTGAAGATCCCAAAGTTCAGATTTAATCTGAATGATCCGCTGGACGTCTGAGGATCAGATTTATTTTCATATTTACACCTGAGTCAGTTTGTGGTTCTGGAAGGTTTCCGTCTGTCATGACGTCAGAAACCTGCTGCTGTCTGACCAGGTTTCCCTCCCAGTCCTTACTGGGTTGTTCCCAGTGCAGCTGTGTGCGGTTCAGACTGGACCCTTTTCTCTCTCTCAGAACCCAGCAGCGTTTCTGACACGAAGCAAAGTCTTCATCTGGTTCTGCTTGACTTCTGACGTCTGATATGTACGACAGCGTATTACGGCCTTTTGAGATAGAAAAAAAACCCAATAAAAAATATGTGTCAATTTCTGCCACAAAGCTCAGAAATTTTCTAGGTGAAACAATATAATTTCTGCACTTTCGTAGGTCTTCACAGGGTGGTCGCAGCTGTCTGGGATCTTCACTGTTTTGCGGAGGCTGTGAACCTGCGAATAAAAACAGATCAAATTAGAAAAAATAAATCTCCGCTAGGAAGATGGACTAAAAATGCTAAAACTGATTTAATGAAGATCTTGAATTATTTAATAGAAAATAATTAAAGAAACTCTCTGAATATGGACCATGTGAAGTAACAGGATAATTGACCTTTTCCTGGCTCCTGCGGACATTTGTTTCATCACTTCTGGTCTCAGAACAGACGTCATCAGTTTTAATCAGATCG